>NW_025745853.1:217500-290069 GCF_021184085.1 Oncorhynchus gorbuscha | reverse complement strand
TTACTGTGTTTCCCAGATGAAGATGTGTTGGTGATAATTCCAGTCATTCTCATCATATGTTACTGTGTTTCCCAGATGTGTTGGTGATAAATCCAGTCACTCTCATCATATGTTACTGTGTTTCCCAGATGTTACTGTGTTTCCCAGATGTGTTGGTGATAAATCCAGTCATTCTCATCATGTTACTGTGTTTCCCAGATGAAGATGTTGGTGATAAATCCAGTCATTCTCATCATATGTTACTGTGTTTCCCAGATGTGTTGGTGATAAATCCAGTCACTCTCATCATATGTTACTGTGTTTCCCAGATGATGTGTTGGTGATAAATCCAGTCATTCTCATCATATGTTACTGTGTTTCCCAGATGAAGATGTGTTGGTGATAAATCAGTCACTCTCATCATATGTTACTGTGTTTCCCAGATGAAGATGTGTTGGTGATAAATCCAGTCACTCTCATCATATGTTACTGTGTTTCCCAGATGTGTTGGTGATAAATCCAGTCACTCTCATCATATGTTACTGTGTTTCCCAGATGAAGATGTGTTGGTGATAAATTCAGTCACTCTCATCATATGTTACTGTGTTTCCCAGATGAAGATGTGTTGGTGATAAATCCAGTCACTCTCATCATATGTTACTGTGTTTCCCAGATGAAGATGTGTTGGTGATAAATCCAGTCACTCTCATCATATGTTACTGTGTTTCCCAGATGAAGATGTGTTGGTGATAAATCAGTCACTCTCATCATATGTTACTGTGTTTCCCAGATGAAGATGTGTTGGTGATGAAGATTCAGTCACTCTCATCATATGTTACTGTGTTTCCCAGATGAAGATGTGTTGGTGATAAATCCAGTCACTCTCATCATATGTTACTGTGTTTCCCAGATGAAGATGTGTTGGTGATAAATCCAGTCATTCTCATCATATGTTACTGTGTTTCCCAGATGTGTTGGTGATAAATGTGTTCAGTCACTCTCATCATATGTTACTGTGTTTCCCAGATGAAGATGTGTTCCAGTCACTCTCATCATATGTTACTGTGTTTCCCAGATGAAGATGTTGGTGATAAATTCAGTCACTCTCATCATATGTTACTGTGTTTCCCAGATGAAGATGTGTTGGTGATAATTCAGTCACTCTCATCATATGTTACTGTGTTTCCCAGATGAAGATGTGTTGGTGATTAATTCCAGTCACTCTCATCATATAATAGATGTCCAGAATGTAATTCCAGTCACTCTCATCATATGTTACTGTGTTTCCCAGATGAAGATGTTTGGTGATAAATCCAGTCACTCATCATATGTTACTGTGTTTGGCCAGATGAAGATGTGTTGGTGATAATTCCAGTCACTCTCATCATATGTTACTGTGTTTCCCAGATGAAGATGTGTTGTGATAAATCCAGTCACTCTCATCATATGTTACTGTGTTTCCCAGATGAAGATGTGTTGGTGATAAATCCAGTCACTCTCATCATATGTTACTGTGTTTCCCAGATGATGATGTGTTGTGATAAATCCAGTCACTCTCATCATATGTTA
Organism: Oncorhynchus gorbuscha; assembly: GCF_021184085.1. Taxonomy (NCBI): domain Eukaryota; kingdom Metazoa; phylum Chordata; class Actinopteri; order Salmoniformes; family Salmonidae; genus Oncorhynchus; species Oncorhynchus gorbuscha. The sequence goes on along the minus strand of NW_025745853.1, from coordinate 288,521 downwards.
CTGTGTTTCCCAGATGATGATGTGTTGGTGATAAACCAGTCACTCTCATCATATGTTACTGTGTTTCCCAGATGAAGATGTGTTGGTGATAAATCCAGTCACTCTCATCATATGTTACTGTGTTTCCCAGATGAAGATGTGTTGGTGATAAATCCAGTCACTCTCATCATATGGTGATAATTCCATTCACTCCACTCTCAGACTTCAAGTCTCTGAGCTAATTTCAGTCACTCTCAGACATCCAGTCTGAGCTAATTCCATTCACTCTCAGACGTCCAGTCTCAGAGCTAATTCCAGTCACTCCACTCTCAGACGTCCAGTCTCAGAGCTAATCCCAGTCACTCTAGATGTCCAGTCTCTGTGAGGCAATTCCCAGTCACTCTCAGACATCCAGTCTCAGAGCTAATTCCAGTCACTCCACTCTCAGACGTCCAGTCTCGGGAGCCAATTCCAGTCACTCAGACGTCCAGTCTCAGAGGCAATTCCAGTCACTCAGACGTCCAGTCTCAAGTACATTAGAGTGTCTAGTTTGAGAAACAGACTCAATGCTGACCTTCTAGGCAGAGTTCCTCTGTCCAGTGTCTGTGTTCTTTTGCCCATCTTAATATTTTCTTTTTATTGGCCAGTCTGAGATAAGGCTTTTTCTTTGCAACTCTGCCTAGAAGGCCAGCATCCCGGAGTCGCCTCTTTAAACTGTTGACGTTGAGACTGGTGTTTTGCGGTTACTATTTAACAAAGCTGCCATTTGAGGACTTGCGAGGCGTCTGTTTCTCAAACTAGACACTAATGTACTTGTCCTCTTGCTCAGTTGTGCACTGGGGCCTCCCACTCTTTCTATTCTGGTTAAAGCCAGTTTGCACTGTTCTGTGAAGGGAGTAGTACACAGCATTGTACGAGATCTTCAGTTTCTTGGCAATTTCTCACATGGAATAGCCTTCATTTCTCAGAACAAGAAATACACACAAGTTTCAGAAGAAAGACTTTGTTTCTGCCCATTTTGAGCCTGTAATCGAACCCACAAATGCTGATGCTCCAGATACTCAACTAGTCCAAAGGCCAGTTTTATTGCTTCTTTAATCAGACAAGAGTTTTCAGCTGTGCTAACATAATTGCAAAAGGGTTTTGTACTATTCAATTATCCTTTTACAATTATAAACCTGGATTAGCTAACACAACGTGTCATTGGAACACAGGAGTGATGGTTGCTGATAATGGGCCTCTGTATGCCTACGTAGATATTCCATAGATATTCCATAGATATTCTATAAAAAAATCTGCCGTTTACAGCTACAAGAGTCAGTTAAAACATTAACAATGTCTACACTGTAATTCTGATCAATTTGATGTTATTTCAGTAGATTTTAGTAGTGCTTTTCTTTAAAAAACAAGGACATTTCTAAGTGACCCCCAAACTTTTGAATGGTAGTATGTGTGTGTAAATATAAATAAATATATACAACAAAACAAAATCATCATTTTTTTTCCCAGTCATTCTCAGAGCCCAGTGTGAGATGAACTTATCTGTTTGGCAGCCGACAATAGACCTTTTCTGCTACCTGTGGAGATGATAGCAGCACAGAGTATATTGTTCTGCTACCTGTGGAGATGACAGCAGCACAGAGTATATTGTTCTGCTACCTGTGGAGATGATAGCAGCACAGAGTATATTGTTCTGCTACCTGTGGAGATGACAGCAGCACAGAGTATATTGTTCTGCTACCTGTGGAGATGACAGCAGCACAGAGTATATTGTTCTGATACCTGTGGAGATGACAGCAACACAGAGTATATTGTTCTGCTACCTGTGGAGATGACAGCAACACAGAGTATATTGTTCTGCTACCTGTGGAGATGACAGCAACACAGAGTATATTGTTCTGATACCTGTGAAGTCAGATTCTCTCCAAAGTTTCCAAGCTGATGTCTTAATCTGTAGTTAGAGATGTAACAAAAGATGATCAGAGAGGGAGGGGGAGCTCAGTGAATGTGGTTGGGAGGCCAGGCTCAGAGATGATCAGAGAGGGAGGGGGAGCTCAGTGAATGTGGTTGGGACGCCAGGCTCAGAGATGGTCAGCGAGGGAGGGGGAGCTCAGTGAATGTGGTTGGGAGGCCAGGCTCAGAGATGGTCAGAGAGGGAGGGGGAGCTCAGTGAATGTGGTTGGGACACCAGGCTCAGAGATGGTCAGAGAGGGAGGGGGAGCTCAGTGAATGTGTTTGGGAGGCCAGGCTCAGAGATGGTCAGAGAGGGAGGGGGAGCTCAGTGAATGTGGTTGGGAGGCCAGGCTCAGACCCTGTTTAAACATGATCCAGAGATGGATAAAGACCCTGTTTAAACATGGTCAGAGAGGGAGGGGGAGCTCAGTGAATATGGTTGGGACACCAGGCTCAGAGATGGTCAGAGAGGGAGGGGGAGCTCAGTGAATGTTGTTGGGAGGCCAGGCTCAGAGATGGTCAGAGAGGGAGGGGGAGCTCAGTGAATGTGGTTGGGAGGCCAGGCTCAGAGATGGTCAGAGAGGGAGGGGGAGCTCAGTGAATGTGTTTGGTATTAATAACCTCCAAAGATGGATAAAGACCCTGTTTAAACATGGTATTAACAACCTCCAAAGATGGATAAAGACCCTGTTTGAACATGGTATTAACAACCTCCAAAAGATAAAGACCCTGTTTAAACATGGTATTAACAACCTCTAGAGATGGATAAAGACCCTGTTTAAACATGGTATTAACAACCTCCAGAGATGGATAAAGACCCTGTTTAAACATGGTTTTAACAACCTCCAAAAGATGGATAAAGACCCTGTTTAAACATGGTATTAACAACCTCCAAAAGATGGATAAAGACCCTGTTTAAACATGGTATTAACAACCTCCAAAGATGGATAAAGACCCTGTTTGAACATGGTATTAACAACCTCCAAAAGATAAAGACCCTGTTTAAACATGGTATTAACAACCTCCAGAGATGGATAAAGACCCTGTTTAAACATGGTATTAACAACCTCCAAAAGATGGATAAAGACCCTGTTTAAACATGGTATTAACAACCTCCAAAAGATGGATAAAGACCCTGTTTAAACATGGTATTAACAACCTCCAAAGATGGATAAAGACCCTGTTTGAACATGGTATTAACAACCTCCAAAAGATAAAGACCCTGTTTAAACATGGTATTAACAACCTCCAGAGATGGATAAAGACCCTGTTTAAACATGGTATTAACAACCTCCAGAGATGGATAAAGACCCTGTTTAAACATGGTATTAACAACCTCCAGAGATGGATAAAGACCCTGTTTATACATGGTATTAACAACCTCCAGAGATGGATAAAGACCCACTATTCCCTGCTCGCTGAAGTTGTGGATGTCTATTAAATGCAGTCCTCCACACCTCTCTCCCCCTTCATATATATATTATACCTGCAGCGGTCCTAGAAATGTAAATCAAATAGCTAAATGATCCATAGCACGACCATCTTAAAACAATTCCAGATGTCAACTTATCTATTGGTCCCCAGTTGGAGATTGATTTGCAGTGGTGCGGCCATTTGTGAAAACATCAGCTGTTCAACACAACGATCACTGAAGCCTTGTACAAAGCCAGACTATCTATCTATCTATCTATCTATCTATCTATCTATCTATCTATCTATCTATCTATCTATCTATCTATCTATCTATCTATCTATATATATATATATATATATATATATATGTTGTTGTTGAAGAAAGGTTGAACATTTCATGTCCTTTTTTTCCCTCGTGAATCAATATCAAGATATTTTCAGCATAATGTCACTGGAGGCAGAAATCTCAGTCAATCACCTGCAATCATATGTCACAAAGATCACAGCAGGAACAGCTCCACTTGGGAAACTCTTTGACTGGCATGGATGAGAATGAAACCAATATGACTGTTAATATGACGGTCCTACTGTAGCTATGTTAATATGAGGGTCCTACTGTAGCTCTGTTAATATGAGGGTCTTACTGTAGCTCTGTTAATATGAGGGTCCTACTGTAGCTCTGTTAATATGAGGGTCCTACTGTAGCTCTGTTAATATGAGGGTCCTACTGTAGCTCTGACTGTTAATATGAGGGTCCTACTGTAGCTCTGACTGTTAATATGAGGGTTCTACTGTAGCTCTGACTGTTAATATGAGGGTCCTACTGTAGCTCTGACTGTTAATATGAGGGTTCTACTGTAGCTCTGACTGTTAATATGAGGGTTCTACTGTAGCTCTGACTGTTAATATGAGGGTCCTACTGTAGCTCTGTTAATATGAGGGTCCTACTGTAGCTCTGACTGTTAATATGAGGGTCCTACTGTAGCTCTGTTAATATGAGGGTCCTACTGTAGCTCTGTTAATATGAGGGTCCTACTGTAGCTCTGTTAATATGAGGGTCCTACTGTAGCTCTGACTGTTAATATGAGGGTCCTACTGTAGCTCTGTTAATATGAGGGTCCTACTGTAGCTCTGTTAATATGAGGGTCCTACTGTAGCTCTGTTAATATGAGGGTCCTACTGTAGCTCTGACTTAATATGAGGGTCCTACTGTAGCTCTGTTAATATGAGGGTTCTACTGTAGCTCTGTTAATATGAGGGTCCTACTGTAGCTCTGTTAATATGAGGGTCCTACTGTAGCTCTGACTGTTAATATGAGGGTCCTACTGTAGCTCTGTTAATATGAGGGTCCTACTGTAGCTCTGACTGTTAATATGAGGGTTCTACTGTAGCTCTGTTAATATGAGGGTCCTACTGTAGCTCTGTTAATATGAGGGTCCTACTGTAGCTCTGTTAATATGAGGGTTCTACTGTAGCTCTGTTAATATGAGGGTTCTACTGTAGCTCTGTTAATATGAGGGTCCTACTGTAGCTCTGTTAATATGAGGGTCCTACTGTAGCTCTGACTGTTAATATGAGGGTTCTACTGTAGCTCTGTTAATATGAGGGTTCTACTGTAGCTCTGTTAATATGAGGGTCCTACTGTAGCTCTGTTAATATGAGGGTTCTACTGTAGCTCTGTTAATATGAGGGTTCTACTGTAGCTCTGTTAATATGAGGGTCCTACTGTAGCTCTGTTGATATGAGGGTTCTACTGTAGCTCTGTTAATATGAGGGTCCTACCGTAGCTCTGACTGTTAATATGAGGGTCCTACTGTAGCTCTGTTAATATGAGGGTCCTACTGTAGCTCTGACTGTTAATATGAGGGTTCTACTGTAGCTCTGTTAATATGAGGGTCCTACTGTAGCTCTGACTGTTAATATGAGGGTTCTACTGTAGCTCTGTTAATATGAGGGTTCTACTGTAGCTCTGTTAATATGAGGGTTCTACTGTAGCTCTGTTAATATGAGGGTCCTACTGTAGCTCTGTTAATATGAGGGTCCTACTGTAGCTCTGTTAATATGAGGGTCCTACTGTAGCTCTGTTAATATGAGGGTCCTACTGTAGCTCTGACTGTTAATATGAGGGTCCTACTGTAGCTCTGACTGTTAATATGAGGGTCCTACTGTAGCTCTGTTAATATGAGGGTCCTACTGTAGCTCTGTTAATATGAGGGTCCTACTGTAGCTCTGTTAATATGAGGGTCCTACTGTAGCTCTGTTAATATGAGGGTTCTACTGTAGCTCTGTTAATATGAGGGTCCTACTGTAGCTCTGTTAATATGAGGGTCCTACTGTAGCTCTGTTAATATGAGGGTCCTACTGTAGCTCTGTTAATATGAGGGTTCTACTGTAGCTCTGACTGTTAATATGAGGGTCCTACTGTAGCTCTGTTAATATGAGGTTCCTACTGTAGCTCTGTTAATATGAGGGTCCTACTGTAGCTCTGACTGTTAATATGAGGGTCCTACTGTAGCTCTGCCTGTTAATATGAGGGTTCTACTGTAGCTCTGACTATTAATATGAGGGTCCTACTGTAGCTCTGACTATTAATATGAGGGTCCTACTGTAGCTCTGTTAATATGAGGGTCCTACTGTAGCTCTGTTAATATGAGGGTCCTACTGTAGCTCTGTTAATATGAGGGTCCTACTGTAGCTCTGACTGTTAATATGAGGGTCCTACTGTAGCTCTGACTGTTAATATGAGGGTCCTACTGTAGCTCTGTTAATATGAGGGTCCTACTGTAGCTCTGTTAATATGAGGGTCCTACTGTAGCTCTGTTAATATGAGGGTCCTACTGTAGCTCTGACTGTTAATATGAGGGTTCTACTGTAGCTCTGACTGTTAATATGAGGGTCCTACTGTAGCTCTGTTAATATGAGGGTCCTACTGTAGCTCTGTTAATATGAGGGTCCTACTGTAGCTCTGACTGTTAATATGAGGGTTTTACTGTAGCTCTGTTAATATGAGGGTCCTACTGTAGCTCTGACTGTTAATATGAGGGTCCTACTGTAGCTCTGACTGTTAATATGAGGAGTACTGCCTGGGTCAGATTCTACAGACTGAAGTACTGCCTGGGTCAGATTCTACAGACTGAAGTACTGCCTGGGTCAGATTCTACAGACTGAAGTACTGCCTGGGTCAGATTCTACAGACTGAAGGTACTGCCTGGGTCAGATTCTACAGACTGAAGTACTGCCTGGGTCAGATTCTACAGACTGAAGTACTGCCTGGGTCAGATTCTACAGACTGAAGTACTGCCTGGGTCAGATTCTACAGACTGAAGTACTGCCTGGGTCAGATTCTACAGACTGAAGTACTGCCCGGGTCAGATTCTACAGACTGAAGTACTGCCTGGGTCAGATTCTACAGACTGAAGTACTGCCCGGGTCAGATTCTACAGACTTCTGTATCCATAACTTCCATCTAAGAGGCCGGTACAGGAGAGCTCAAACCCTTTCATTTTATGGACCAGTAAATCTGATGGGGAAGGGACAACTTTTCCAAGAGTAACTGTCAAAGATAAGCCAAGCAGAGAGAGACAGCTGTGCTTGGGGAGGGAGGGAATGGCCTTTACCCCGACCAGCAGCACAAGCCAAGCACTAAACAATGTATTTTGTATTGTGTGTCTTTCTGATTGGTTCAAATAAAAACTGATGGCATTGACAGGCTACATACCCTCTGGATCCACTCTGCTCTATTCCTGTCAGTCCTGCTGCATCCTGTCTGGAGGCTCAGAACACAGGCTGCTACATCCTGTCTGGAGGCTCAGAACACAGGCTGCTACATCCTGTCTGGAGGCTCAGAACACAGGCTGCTCCATCCTGTCTGGAGGCTCAGAACACAGGCTGCTCCATCCTGTCTGGAGGCTCAGAACACAGGCTGCTCCATCCTGTCTGGAGGCTCAGAAAACAGGCTGCTCCATCCTGTCTGGATGCTCAGAACACAGGCTGCTCCATCCTGTCAGTCCTGCTCCATCCTGTCTGGAGGCTCAGAACACAGGCTGCTCCATCCTGTCTGGAGGCTCAGAACACAGGCTGCTCCATCCTGTCTGGAGGCTCAGAACACAGGATGCTCCATCCTGTCTGGAGGCTCAGAACACAGGCTTCTCCATCCTGTCCTGCTCCATCCTGTCTGGAGGCTCAGAACACAGGCTGCTCCATCCTGTCTGGAGGCTCAGAACACAGGCTGCTCCATCCTGTCTGGAGGCTCAGAACACAGGCTGCTCCATCCTGTCTGGAGGCTTAGAACACAGGCTGCTCCATCCTGTCTGGAGGCTCAGAACACAGGCTGCTCCATCCTGTCTGGAGGCTCAGAACACAGGCTGCTCCATCCTGTCTGGAGGCTCAGAACACAGCCTCCTCTATTCCTGTCAGTCCTGCTCCATCCTGTCTGGAGGCTCAGAACACAGGCTGCTCCATCCTGTCTGGAGGCTCAGAACACAGGCTGCTCCATCCTGTCTGGAGGCTCAGAAAACAGGCTGCTCCATCCTGTCTGGATGCTCAGAACACAGGCTGCTCTATTCCTGTCAGTCCTGCTCCATCCTGTCTGGAGGCTCAGAACACAGGCTGCTCCATCCTGTCTGGAGGCTCAGAACACAGGCTGCTCCATCCTGTCTGGAGGCTCAGAACACAGGATGCTCCATCCTGTCTGGAGGCTCAGAACACAGGCTTCTCCATCCTGTCCTGCTCCATCCTGTCTGGAGGCTCAGAACACAGGCTGCTCCATCCTGTCTGGAGGCTCAGAACACAGGCTGCTCCATCCTGTCTGGAGGCTCAGAACACAGGCTGCTCCATCCTGTCTGGAGGCTTAGAACACAGGCTGCTCCATCCTGTCTGGAGGCTCAGAACACAGGCTGCTCCATCCTGTCTGGAGGCTCAGAACACAGGCTGCTCCATCCTGTCTGGAGGCTCAGAACACAGGCTGCTCCATCCTGTCTGGAGGCTCAGAACACAGGCTGCTCCATCCTGTCTGGAGGCTCAGAACACAGGCTGCTCTATTCCTGTCAGTCCTGCTGCAACCTGTCTGGAGGCTCAGAACACAGGCTGCTGCATCCTGTCTGGAGGCTCAGAACACAGGCTGCTCTATTCCTGTCAGTCCTGCTGCATCCTGTCTGGAGGCTCAGAACACAGGCTGCTCTATTCCTGTCAGTCCTGCTCCATCCTGTCTGGAGGCTCAGAACACAGGCTGCTCCATCCTGTCTGGAGGCTCAGAACACAGGCTGCTCCATCCTGTCTGGAGGCTCAGAACACAGCCTCCTCTATTCCTGTCAGTCCTGCTCCATCCTGTCTGGAGGCTCAGAACACAGGCTGCTCCATCCTGTCTGGAGGCTCAGAACACAGGCTGCTCCATCCTGTCTGGAGGCTCAGAACACAGGCTGCTCCATCCTGTCTGGAGGCTCAGAACACAGGCTGCTCCATCCTGTCTGGAGGCTCAGAACACAGGCTGCTCCATCCTGTCTGGAGGCTCAGAACACAGGCTGCTCTATACCTGTCAGTCCTGCTCCATCCTGTCTGGAGGCTCAGAACACAGGCTGCTGCATCCTGTCTGGAGGCTCAGAACACAGGCTGCTCCATCCTGTCTGGAGGCTCAGAACACAGGCTGCTGCATCCTGTCTGGAGGCTCAGAACACAGGCTGCTCCATCCTGTCTGGAGGCTCAGAACACAGGCTGCTCCATCCTGTCTGGAGGCTCAGAACACAGGCTGCTCCATCCTGTCTGGAGGCTCAGAACACAGGATGCTCCATCCTGTCTGGAGGCTCAGAACACAGGCTTCTCCATCCTGTCCTGCTCCATCCTGTCTGGAGGCTCAGAACACAGGCTGCTCCATCCTGTCTGGAGGCTCAGAACAGGCTGCTCCATCCTGTCTGGAGGCTCAGAACACAGGCTGCTCCATCCTGTCTGGAGGCTCAGAACACAGGCTGCTCCATCCTGTCTGGAGGCTCAGAACACAGGCTGCTCCATCCTGTCTGGAGGCTCAGAACACAGGCTGCTCTATTCCTGTAAGTCCTGCTCCATCCTGTCTGGAGGCTCAGAACACAGGCTGCTCCATCCTGGCTGGAGGCTCAGAAGACAGGCTGCTCTATTCCTGTCAGTCCTGCTCCATACCTCACACAGAGGTCCTGTGTGGTTGTAAATGTATGCACGTATAAGTGCTTGTACGTCTGCTAAATAGCGTATATTTATGCATGTTATTTTGTCACATTTGCCCTACATATGTATAGGTTTTTCCATCGGGCTCCAAACTGACAGAAACAACCATGACCATAAATATATCACTAGCCACTTTAAACAATGCTACCTTATATAATGTTACATACCCTACATTATTCATCTCATATGTATACGTATATACTGTACTCTATATCATCGACTGCATCCTTATGTAATACATGTATCACTAGCCACTTTAACTATGCCACTTTGTTTACATACTCATCTCATATGTATATACTGTACTCGATACCATCTACTGTATCTTGCCTATGCTGCTCCGTACCATCACTCATTCATATATCCTTATGTACATATTCCTTATCCCCTTACACTGTGTATAAGACAGTAGTTTTGGAATTGTTAGTTAGATTACTTGTTGGTTATTACTGCATTGTCGGAACTAGAAGCACAATCATTTCGCTACACTCGCATTAACATCTGCTAACCATGTGTATGTGACAAATAAAATTTGATTTGATTTGATTTATGACCATAGCTCTAATACCACCAACAACCATAGCTCTAATACCACCAACAACCATAGCTCTAATACCACCAACAACCATAGCTCTAATACCACCATGGGGATTGCTGATGTGACGCTAACAAACAGGAACATTTGACATTGATTTAAAACCAGATTTTATGTTTAAAAAAAATATATATATAAATCTATAAATAAATGGACTGAACTCAGTTAAAGTGAAATAAAATATGCCTTGTCCAATGACAGGAACACTGGCCAGTTCCATACTGTTGTCAAAATAAAACCAACGACTCCATCAACACCTCACCCCATCATAATGATGGATAGTGTCTGAAACTAGCAGGGAATAGGGAGACCTATCTAACATACAGTATAGATGCTGGAGTAAATCCCTTTAAAGTGTGTTGGTTTGACATCGGCCGTCTGTTTCTACGAGACAACATCCCAGTTGACATCAGCCGTCTGTTTCTACGAGACAACATCCCAGTTGACATCGGCCGTCTGTTTCTACGAGACAACATCCCAGTTGACATCGGCCGTCTGTTTCTACGAGACAACATCCCAGTTGACATCGGCCGTCTGTTTCTACGAGACAACATCCCAGTTGACATCGGCCGTCTGTTTCTACGAGACAACATCCCAGTTGACATCGGCCGTCTGTTTCTACGAGACAACATCCCAGTTGACATCGGCCGTCTGTTTCTACGAGACAACATCCCAGTTGACATCGGCCGTCTGTTTCTACGAGACAACATCCCAGTTGACATCGGCCGTCTGTTTCTACGAGACAACATCCCAGTTGACATCGGCCGTCTGTTTCTACGAGACAACATCCCAGTTGACATCGGCCGTCTGTTTCTACGAGACAACATCCCAGTTGACATCGGCCGTCTGTTTCTACGAGACAACATCCCAGTTGACATCGGCCGTCTGTTTCTACGAGACAACATCCCAGTTGACATCGGCCGTCTGTTTCTATGAGACAACATCCCAGTTGACATCGGCCGTCTGTTTCTACGAGACAACATCCCAGTTGACATCGGCCGTCTGTTTCTACGAGACAACATCCCAGTTGACATCGGCCGTCTGTTTCTACGAGACAACATCCCAGTTGACATCGGCCGTCTGTTTCTACGAGACAACATCCCAGTTGACATCGGCCGTCTGTTTCTACGAGACAACATCCCAGTTGACATCAGCCGTCTGTTTCTACGAGACAATATCCCAAGTTGACATCGGCCGTCTGTTTCTACGAGACAACATCCCAGTTGACATCAGCCGTCTGTTTCTATGAGACAATATCCCAAGTTGACATCGGCCGTCTGTTTCTACGAGACAACATCCCAGTTGACATCGGCCGTCTGTTTCTATGAGACAACATCCCAGTTGACATCGGCCGTCTGTTTCTACGAGACAACATCCCAGTTGACATCGGCCGTCTGTTTCTACGAGACAACATCCCAGTTGACATCGGCCGTCTGTTTCTACGAGACAATATCCCAAGTTGACATCGGCCGTCTGTTTCTACGAGACAACATCCCAGTTGACATCGGCCGTCTGTTTCTACGAGACAACATCCCAGTTGACATCGGCCGTCTGTTTCTACGAGACAACATCCCAGTTGACATCGGCCGTCTGTTTCTACGAGACAACATCCCAGTTGACATCGGCCGTCTGTTTCTACGAGACAACATCCCAGTTGACATCGGCCGTCTGTTTCTATGAGACAACATCCCAAGATCTAGTTGACTTATTCTATTCCCTGAAAAACAAGAGAAACCACTTGTGTGGTTTATTAGGAATGGAAACCTCCTAAAGTCATCCACTTGGTGCCATGTGATCATGTGATTTTTGGAGACTTTAATGAATGAATCACGGAGTGAATATTTCAGAGCCTATTTGGTGAGAGAGGGGCCGTCTGTTTCTAGCCATCCCAGTGGTTAGAGCGTTGGACGAGTAACCGGAAGGTTGCATCGGCCGTCTGTTCAAACCCCAGCCGACAAGGTACAAATCTGTCGTTCTGCCCCTGAACAGGCCGTCATTGAAAATAAGAATATGTTCTTAACTGACTTGCCTGGTTAAAAAATCCCAGTTGACATCGGTCAAATAAAAAATAAAAACATCCCAGAGAATAACAACTATTTTTCCGACATGTCTATATGTTGTTGGATAACACAACATCCTGAGTTTATTTCAAGGTCATTTTCTGAGCTTCCTCTCTATTCTCTGACCGTGTCCATGTTTGCTCCTTGCTGCACATAGGACTTCAACAAACATACTGAAGAGCAGTCTTGCACAGTTCTGTCCGAGCCTTCCAGCTAGGTACCTAGGCGTTCATACTTTATGGGTTTGTACTGTCGCCTGCATGCTTCACCTCTGAACTGACAAACCTGCTCCATTTTCTGAATCATTATAGTGAATTAAATGGCCTATTGTGACCTGACATTGATTTAAATGACTTTGGAACAACAAGAACACACACTACATGACCCAAAGTATGTGGACACCTGCTCGTCAAACATCTCATTCCCAAATCATGGGCATTAATATGGAGTTGGTCCCCTTTGCTGCTATAAATAGCCTCCACTCTTCTGGGAAGGCTTTCCACTAGATGTTGGAACATTGCTGCTATAACAGCCTCCACTCTTCTGGGAAGACTTTCCACTAGATGTTGGAACATTGCTGCTATAACAGCCTCCACTCTTCTGGGGACGCTTTCCACTAGATGTTGGAACATTGCTGCTATAACAGTCTCCACTCTTCTGGGAAGGCTTTCCACTAGATGTTGGAACATTGCTGCTATAACAGCCTCCACTCTTCTGGGTAGGCTTTCCACTAGATGTTGGAACATTGCTGCTATAACAGCCTCCACTCTTCTGGGAAGGCTTTCCACTAGATGTTGGAACATTGCTGCTATAACAGTCTCCACTCTTCTGGGTAGGCTTTCCACTAGATGTAGGAACATTGTTGCTATAACAGCCTCCACTCTTCTGGGAAGGCTTTCCACTAGATGTAGGAACATTGCTGCTATAACAGCCTCCACTCTTCTGGGGACGCTTTCCACTAGATGTTGGAACATTGCTGCTATAACAGTCTCCACTATTCTGGGAAGGCTTTCCACTAGATGTTGGAACATTGCATATGCATTTGGGCAGGTAGCATTCTCCTGGCATCCGCCAAACCCAGATTCATCTGTCGGACTGCCAGATGGTGAAGCGTGATTCATCACTCCAGAGAACACGTTACCACTTCCCCAGAGTCCAGTGGCGGTGAGCTTTACACTATTCCAGCCGATGCCTGGCATTGCGCATGGTGATCTTAGGCTTGTGTGCGGCTGCTGGGCCACGGAAACCCATTTCATGAAGCTACCGATGAACAGCGTTTGTGCTGACGTTGCTTCCAGAGGCAGTTTGGAACTCAGTAGTGAGTGTTGCAACTGAGGACAGATGATTTTACGCGATACGCGCTTCAGAGGTCCCACTCTGTGAACTTGTGTGGCCTACCACTTTACGGATGAGACGTTGTTGCTCCTAGAAGTTTCCACTTCATAATAACATCAATTACAGTTGACCGGGACAGCTCTAGCAGGACAGAAATTTGACAAACTGACTTGTTGGAAAGAGGGCATCCTATGACAGTAGGATGTCACTGAGCTATTCAGTAAGGCCATAAAAAAAATGTTTTAACCTTTATTTAACCAGGACAGTCAGTTAAGAACAAATTCTTATTTTCAATGACGGCCTGGGAACAGTGGGTTAACTGCCTGTTCAGGGGCAGAACGACAGATTTGTACCTTGTCAGCTCGGGGGTTTGAACTTGCAACCTTCCGGTTACTAGTCTAGCGCTCTAACCACTAGGCTACCCTGTCGCACATTCTGCTGCCAATGTTTGTCTATGGAGATTGCATGACTGTGTGCTCGGTTTTATACAACTGTCAGCAACGGGTGTAGCTGAAAAAGCCGGATCCACTAATTTGAAGGGGTGTCCACATACTTTTGTATACAGTATATAGCGCTGGCCCCCCAATGGTGGAACAAACTCCCTCACGACGCCAGGACAGCGGAGTCAATCACCACCTTCCGGAGACACCTGAAACCCCACCTCTTTAAGGAATACCTAGGATAGGATAAGTAATCCCTCCCCCCCCCTTTAAGATTTAGATGCACTATTGTAAAGTGACTGTTCCACTGGATGTCATAAGGTGAATGCACCAATTTGTAAGTCGCTCTGGATAAGAGCGTCTGCTAAATGACTTAAATGTAATGTAAATGTAGCGTATTACTGTATTTTCTGACTTGCAAAAGTGGATATGCTGCTGGACATGCTGTGTTATTTAAGTGTGGCATTTGTGCTGCTTGTTCTTATACATACGCCTTTAACATCATTTCATAGAGAGACAGAGGTCATAACAGTTCTCAACATTGTTATTTTCTTCAAAATGAATCAGTGTGAGGCTGAATATCATTTAACAACAATGGCTTGGCTCATTCCTCATGTAGAGTAATTTATCCCCTCATGGGTCCTTAACAACAATGGCTTGGCTCATTCCTCATGTAGAGTAATTTATCCCCTCATGGGTCCTTAGCAACAACTGCTTGGCTCATTCCTCATGTAGAGGACTTTATCCCCTTATGGGTCCTTAACAACAACGGCTTGGCTCATTCCTCATGTAGAGGACTTTATCCCCTCATGGGTCCTTAACAACAATGGCTTGGCTCATTCCTTGTGTAGAGTACTTTAATCCCTCATGGTTCCTTAGCAACCATGGCTTGGCTCATAGAGTAGAGTGTAGAGTACTAGACGACTGCTGATGTAATACCATGTCTGGAAGGTCTAGAGCGCTGGCCCCCATGACTCCCTCAGACGACTGCTGATGTAATACCATGTCTGGAACACCTAGAGTACCTGACGCAGGAATACTGCTGATGTAATACCATGTCTTTAAATTTAGATCTAGAGTACGGTGACTAGACGACTGACTGCTGATTTAATGCACCACCATCTCTGGAAGGTCTAGAATACGGTGACTAGACGACTGCTGATGTAATACCATCCCAAAAGGAAGGTCTGACATGCGGTGACTTAGTGTGGCATTTGACTGCTGATGTAATACCATCTCTGAAAGGTCTAGAGTACGGTGACGAGACGACTGCTGATGTAATACCATGTCTGGAAGGTCTATCATTAACGGTGACTAGACGCTGACTGCTGATTTAATACCATCTCTGGAAGGTCTTAACAACAATGGCTTGGCTCATTCCTCATGTGACTAATTTATCTGACTGCTGTTTTAATACCATCTCTGGAAGGTCTAGAGTACGGTGACTAGACGACTGACTGCTGATGTAATACCATCCCCTCTGGAAGGTCTAAGGGTGACTAGACGTGACTGCTGATGTAATACCATGTTCTGAACCATGGTCTAGAGTACGACTGACGACTGCTGATGTAATACCATGTCTGGAAGGTCTAGAGTACGGTGACTAGACGACTGCTGATGTAATACCATGTCTGAAAGGTCTAGAGTACGGTGACGAGACGACTGCTGATGTAATACCATGTCTGGAAGGTCTAGAGTGCGGTGACTAGACGACTGCTGATGTAATACCATCTCTGGAAGGTCTAGAGTGCGGTGACGAGACGACTGCTGATGTAATACCATCTCTGGAAGGTCTAGAGTACGGTGACTAGACGACTGCTGATTTAATACCATGTCTGGAAGGTCTAGAGTGCGGTGACTAGACGACTGCTGATGTAATACCATCCCAGGAAGGTCTAGAGTACGGTGACTAGACGACTGCTGATGTAATACCATCCCAGGAAGGTCTAGAGTACGGTGACTAGACGACTGCTGATGTAATACCATGTCTGGAAGGTCTAGAGTGCGGTGACTAGACGACTGCTGATGTAATACCATGTCTGGAAGGTCTAGAGTACGGTGACTAGACGACTGCTGATGTAATACCATGTCTGGAAGGACACTTCCCCATGTCATGAGGTATGTCCCTATGGGTCCTGGTCTAACGATGTGTGCTATAAAGGGAACCATGATGGACATACAGCTACAGGCTGAAGCACCATAATGGAAGTATCTCCCAGGTTGTTGAGCACCAGGTGCAACCTGGTAATTATCCAGACCGTGCTTCTACACCCTGCATCGCTTGCTGTTTGGGGTTTTAGGCTGAGTTTCTGTACAGCACTTTGTGAAATCAGCTGATGTAAGAAGGGCTTTATAAATACATTTGATTTGATTTGATTTAACCTACATGGCAAATGTGACAAACGGTATGGAAAAGCAATTGGCTTTTCTTTCTGAGTCTAAAGAGCAATTTGTTTTCAATCTACAATGAAACATGTAAGATTGTGTTGTGTGTACCACCATTAATCTGCAGTTGACAAGTCTCACACCCAAACAGACGAGTGTTACCAATGTTGCCATTTACAACACTGCGTACAAAATGGCACCCCTTTTCCCTATAGAGTGCACTACTTTAGACCAACTCTCTATGGGAATAGGGTGCCCTTTCAGATTCAGTCTAGATGTATGCAGGGTAAGTGCAGCAAATTAGCTCTATTGGAGGATCGCTTTTGATAAAATGCCCCTAGAAACACATTGAATAACACATTAATAAATGGAAAAAGACAGTCAGTCACAAAATAATTGTGGTGCAGGTGTCTAAGGCACTGCATCTCAGTGTGAGAGGCGTCACTACAGTCCCTGGTTTGAATCCAGGCTGTATCACATTCTGTCGTGATTGGGAATCCCATAGGGCAGCGCACAACTGGTCTAATTTGGCCGGGGGAGGCGGTCATTATGAATAGGAATTTGTTCTTAACTGACTAGCCTAGTTAAAAAAAAAAAGGTTAATATAAAAAATTTAAAAAGGTTTTGAAGTGTCTGTCCTAAATCTAAGAGATATAGAAAACTCAGGATATATACATTGCCAGTCAAATGTTTTAGAACACCTACTCATTCAAGGGTTTTTCTTAATTTTTTACATTGTAGAA
Source organism: Oncorhynchus gorbuscha (assembly GCF_021184085.1). Lineage (NCBI taxonomy): Eukaryota > Metazoa > Chordata > Actinopteri > Salmoniformes > Salmonidae > Oncorhynchus > Oncorhynchus gorbuscha. The sequence goes on along the minus strand of NW_025745853.1, from coordinate 271,426 downwards.
TAATAGTGAAGACATCAAAACTATGAAATAACACATATGGAATCATGTAGAAACCACAAAATAAATAAATATAATATATTTTAGAATATTCAAAGTAGCCACCCTTTGCCTTGATGACAGCTTTGCACACTCTTGGCATTCTCTCAACCAGCTTCATGAGGTAGTCACCTGGAATGCATTTCAATTAACAGGTGTGCCTTCTTAATAAAAGTACATTTGTGGAATTTCTTCCTTCTTAATGCATTTCAGCCAATCAGTTGTGTTGTGACAAGGTAGGGATGGTATACAGAAGACAGCCTTATTTGGTAAAATATCAAGTCCATAGTATGGCAAGAACAGCTCAAATAAACAAATGAGACACGATAGTCCATCATTACTTTGACACAAAGGTCAGTCAATACGGAGAATTTCAAGAACATTTAAAGTTTCTTCAAGTGCAGTCGCAAAAACCATCAAGCGCTAAGATGAAACTGGCTCTCATGAGGACCGCCACAGGAATGGAAGAATAGAGTCACCTCTGCTGCAGAGGATAAGTTCATTAGGGTTACCAGCCTCAGAAATTGCAGCCCAAATAAATGCTTCACAGATTTCAAGTAACAGACACATCTCAACATTAACTGTTCAGAGGAGACTGTGTATAGCAAGCCGTCATGATCGAATTGCTGCAAAGAAACCAATACTAAAGGACACCAATGAGAAGAAGAGCCTTGCTTGGGCCAAGAAACATGAACAATGGACATCAGACCTGTGGACATTTGTCCTTTGGTCTGGAGTCCAAATTGGAGATTTTTGGTTCCAACTGCCATGTCTTTGTGAGACACGGTGTGGGTGAATGGATGATCTCCGCATGTGTATTTCCCACCGTAAAGCATGGAGGAGGAGGTGTTATGGTGTGGGGGTCCTTTGCTGGTGACACTGTCTGTGATTTATTTAGAATTCATGACACACTTAACCTTTACGACTAGGGGGCAGTATTTTAATTTTTGGATAAAAAACGTTCCCATTTTAAACGGGATAGTTTGTCATGACAAGATGCTCGACTATGCATGTAATTGACAGCCTTGGATAGAAAACACTCTGACGTTTCCAAAACTGCAAAGATATTGTCTGTGAGTGCAACAGAACTGATGTTACAGGCGAAACCCAGATAAAAATCTAATCAGGAAGTGCCACATTTTTAAAAACTGCTTCATGCCAATGACTCCTTATATAGCTGTGAATGGGCTACGAATGAGCTTTCTACGTATTCCCCAAGGTGTCTACAGCATTGTGACGTCTTTTTACGCATTTATGTTGAAGAATAGCCGTAAGGGACCACATTGAGCAAGTGGTCACATGATGGCTCCTGTAGAAAATCTTGCGTAAAGTACTGAGGTAGCCATTTTTCCAATCGCTTCTTATGAGAAACCAATTGTCCCGACGGATATATTATCGAATAGATATGTGAAAAACACCTTGAGGATTGATTCTAAACAACGTTTGCCATGTTTCTGTCGATATTATGGAGCTAATTTGGAAAAAAGTTTGGCGTTGTAGTGACCATTTTCCAGTCGATTTCTCAGCCAAACGTCACGAACAAACGGGAGCTATTTCGCCTACAAAAATTATATTTTTGGAAAAAAGGAACATTTGCTATCTAACTGCGAGTCTCCTGAGTGAAAACATCTGAAGTTCTTCAAACATAAATTATTTAATTTGATTGCTTTTCTTATTTTCGTGAAAATGTTGCCTGCTGCCAGCAGAGCCTAGCATAGCATTATGCCATGATAAACTTGAAAATCTGAGATGACAGTGTGATTAACAAAAGGCTAAGCTGTGTCTCAATATATTTCATTTGTGATTTTCACGAATAGGACGATTTTGTAGGAAGATTTATGTCCGCTGTGTTATGCTAATTAGTTTGAGGCGATGATTACGCTCCCGGATACGGGTTTGAGAGTCACAAGAAGCATGGCTACCACAGCATTCTGCAGCAATACGCCATCCCATCTAGTTTGGGCTTAGTGGGACTCTCATTTGTTTTTCAACAGGACAATGACCCAACACATCTCCAGGCTGTGTAAGGGCTATTTGACTAAGGAGGAGAGTGATGGAGTGCTACATCAGATGACCTGGCCTCTGCAATCCCCCGACCTCAACCAAATTGAGAGTGAAAAAAAAGCAGCGAACAAGTGCTCAGCATATGTGGGAACTGTTGGGAAAGCATTCCAGTTGATGCTGGTTAATCTCAAATATAAAATATATTTTCATTGTTTAATACTTTTTTGGTTGCTACATGACTCCATTTGTCTCATTTCATAGTTTTTCACTATTATTCTACAATGCAGAATATAGTATAAATAGATAAAAACCCTAGAATGAGTAGGTGTGTGCAAACATTTGACTGGTACTGTATATACAGTATATATTTTTCATACACATATTTAATCCCTGTTTTTTGGTAAGCACGAAACTACTTTCACACGTAGTTTTTTAAACCAGTACCGTTTAACGTGACCTCCGAGTCGTAGAAGTGGGAGTCTCCCCTTTCGACAGTGGCGTCATATTAGTTTCTAGCCCAAACAGTTCAGACGCTACAGACAGAAGTTCATCATCATCATCATCGAGGGCTTGTGGGGTCGAAGAGCAAAATTAAGAACATTGTGTTCGTGAGAGTCTCATCTTTCCATAATAGTTTAGTAATGTAACAGTATAACTTTAGACTTTAAACTCCTCGCCCATACCCGGGCGCGAACCAGGGACCCTCTGCACACATCAACAGTCACCCACGAAGCATCGTTACCCATCGCTCCACAAAAGCCACCACCGCTAACTAGCTAGCCGTTTCACATCCATTACACTCACCCCCCCTTTTGACCTCCTCCTTTTCATGTATTTTCCATAAATGTTTAGAAATATTTGTATTAGATGTTTTTTAAGTTGTATTTTGTGTAAATCTTGATTTTTAAAAAACACACTTTATAGTTTTTAATCCCTCTTTCTAACACAACAAATATGTATGTGGGAATATTCAGGCAGATTCAATATTTACACAATATCATATGTTACAAAATGTCTATGTTGTTTACTAAGAACTTTCACTCCCAACAATTCACAAAAATGTTTGTCTAAGAGAGAGGCTGGACTGAGGGCTTGTAGGCCTGTCGTAAGGCAGGTCCTCACCAGACATCACCGGCAACAACGTCGCCTATGGGCACTAGCAAAAAGTGCTCTTCAATGATGAGACAAGGTTTTGTCTCACCAGGGGTGATGGTCGGATAGGCCTTTATCATCGAAAGAATGAGCGTTACACACGAGGCCTGTACTCTGGAGCGGGATCGATTTGGAGGTGGAGGGTCAGTCATGGTCTGGGGCGGTGTGTCACAGCATCATCAGACTGAGCTTGTTGTCATTGCAGGCAATCTCAACGCTGTGCGTTACAGGAAGACATCCTCCTCCCTCATGTGGTACCCTTCCTGCAGGCTCATCCTGACATGACCCTCCAGCATGACAATGCCACCAGCCATACTGCTCGTTCTGTGTGTGATTTCCTACAAGACAGGAATGTCAGTGTTCTTTTTTTACTTTTGATTTTGACCTCCCCCCTTTGATGAGGGACACATTATTCCATTTCCGTTAGTCACATGTCTGTGGAACTTGTTCAGTTTATGTCTCAGTTGTTGAATCTTGTTATGTTCATACAAATATTTAGACATGTTAAAGTTTGCTGAAAATAAACGCAGTTGACAGTGAGAGGACGTTTCTTTTTTTGTTGCTCAGATTAGTAACAGAGGTACTTGAGCTATTGAGACAACATGGAACATTTTAACACTGGCATTGCCAGGCCTCTGGGCAACTTTGAACCATTTAATATATCCATGTAATATACACCATCACAAAGATATCCATCATTTTGTTTAGGAAAAAAAAGAGGATTATGAAAAGAGTACATGTAATAGATAGTAGACATCATATTTTCAAAAGTCATTTTCAAAAGTCCAATTTATTTTTCAGTCTTTTTGTCTTTTGTAATAGTTGATTTAATGCTCTGTGTTCAATGTAGGTAGATTGATATCTAGGAACATACTATGTATATGATTTGGTATCTTGGCTTGTCTGAGAACATTATATTGTTCCCTTTCTTTTTGTGATTAACTCTGTAATTCGTTTTCAATGGCCTTGATTTTGTATTTCTTTAACTGTTGATTTGGTTGATCAGTTCCCTTGAGTTCCTTGGAGATTCGTATAAGTCGTACTGCTGCAGTGTGTCCTCTCTCTCTATAAGCACCTTCCCTGTCAAGGATTGTGAATCCATTATAAAGTGCATCTTGTTACGGACACAGGAAGGTTCATACAACTCAAGTCAACTGCTATAGTATGTCCTCTCTCTATATATACACCTTCTGTGTAATGGGTTTAAGATGAAACATGAACCCCGGAGACCTATACATAGGGAACACTATATAGGGAATAGGGTGTCATTTAGGATGCGGGCCATGATCCCTTAACATACTTCTTGCTTGTTTAGTTTCATACGGGAGCTCCTGAGATTCCCCTGCATGGTCAGCTGAGCTCTGTCCTTAAATGAATCCCGTGTTAATGATTGATTCGACCTGCAGGCCGGGCCTCACCACTACAAGTTCTCTCTCCACCCTGCCTTGCATCAATCCCCTAAAGGAGGCTGATTAGTCTGCCTTGGTAGCTGTATGACTTGTAAAAGAGCCAAGATTTGATGAATGAGTCATTAAAAAGTGGTCCATCCTAAAAAAGGAAGGGAGGGCGAGCGATTCCCCTGCTGCAAAATGAGTCACTGACAAATGAGAGAGGTGAATTTTCAGCCCTAATTGGACATTTTGTGAATATTTCAAGAAGCAATAGCTAGTTGCTTCCCAACCTCTCCAGATTGAACAAAATGTCCCTTTGCCAAATGATTATTCCCATGGCCTTTCAGGCGTTCAGGGACAGAGACACGCAGGCTGGTGAAGGTGATTGACTTTACCTTCTACACTAGCAAAGGAAAATATCATATAAAAAACTAAATACATGAAAACATCTAAAAAAAAGTCAACCAATTATAAGGTTTGATAAAGATTTATAGCGGCATAATCCATGTGGCTATACGCTCATACACATATTAATATGGACAGCGCCACGCTAAATATCTATTGATGTTTCACTGGCTCTGCACTGTTACCTCGACTCCAATTGACTCTCTTTGACTTGAGGTGATTAAAAGAAAGTGATAAATCTGCATATTCCTCCAAAGCTCAGGTTGTCCTGAGTCTGCACAACCCTGCCAGGACTAAGGGAGATGCTCAAGTTTTTTAATACTATATCTCTTGACACATAGATGAAAATAATCATGGCCTCTGAACCTACAAGCTGCATACTGGACCGTATTCCAACTAAACTACTGAAAGAGCTGCTTCCTGTGCTTGGCCCTCCTATGTTGAACATAATAAACGGCTCTCTATCCACCGAATGTGGACCAAACTCACTACAAATGGCAGGAATTAAAGCCTCTCTTGAAAAAGCCAAACCTTAACCGAGAACCTTGACCGAGAAAATATTTTTTTTAAATATCGGCCAATATCGAAATCTTCCATTCCTCTCAATCTTTTTGAAAACGCTGTTACGCAGCAGTTCACTGCCTTCCTGAAGAAAAACAATGTATACGAAATGATTCATTCGGGTTTTAGACCCCATCATGGCACTGAGACTACACTTGTGAAGGTGGTAAATAGCCTTTTAATGGCATCAGACTGAGGCTCTGCATCTGTCCTCGTGCTCCTAGACCTTAGTGCTGCTTTTGATATCATCAATCACCACATTTTTGGGGGGAGATTGGAAACCCAAATTGGTCTACACGGACAAGTTCTGGCCTGGTTTAGATCTTATCTCTCGGAAAGATATCAGTTTGTCTCTGTGGACGGTTTGTCCTCTGACAAATCAACTGTACATTTCAATGTTCCTCAAGGTTCAGTTTTAGGACCACTATTGTTATCATTATATATTTTACCTCTTGGTGATGTCATTCGGAAACATAATGTTAACTTTCACTGCTATGCAGATGATACACAGCTGTACATTTCGATGAAACATGGTGAAGACCCAAAATTACTGACGTGATCTTCCTGTCTGGGTTGGCACCCCCCCTTGGGTTGTACCATGGCGGAGATCTATGTGGGCTATACTCGGCCTTGTCTCAGGATGGTAAGTTGGTGGTTGTTTGGCCCTGTCCGGGGGTATCGTCAGACGGGGCCACAGTGTCTCCCGACCCCTCCCGTCTCAGCCTCCAGTATTTATGCTGCAGTAGCTTGTGTCGGGGGGCTAGGGTCAGTCTGTTTTATCTGGAGTATTTCTCCTGTCTTATCCGGTGTCCTGTGTAAATTTAAGTATGCTCTCTCTAATTCTCTCTCTTTTTCTCTTATTCTTTCTTTCTCTCTCTCAGAGGACCTGAGCCCTAGGACCATGCCCGAGGATTCCCTGGCCTGATGACTCCTTGCTGTCCCCAATCCATCTGGCCGTGCTGCTGCTCCAGTTTCAACAGTTCTACCTGCGGCTATGGAACCCTGCCCTTTTCACCGGACGTGCTAACTGTCCCTTGACCTGCGGTTTTCAACTCTCTAGACAGCAGGACTGGTAGAGATACTCTGAATGATCGGCTATGAAAAGCCAGCAGACATTTACTCCTGAGGTGCTGACCATTTGCACCCTCAACAACAACTGTGATAATTATGAATTGACCCTGCTGGTCATCTATGAACATTTGAACATCTTGGCCATGTTCTGTTCTAATCTCCACCTGGCACAGCAAGAAGAGGACTGGCCACCCCACATAGCCTGGTTCCTTTCTAGGTTTCTTCCTAGGTTCTGGCCTTTCTAGGGAGTTTTTCTAGCCACCATGCTTCTACGTTTGCATTGCTTGCTGCTTGGGGTTATAGGATGGGTTTCTGTACACCACTTTGAAACATCAACTGATGTAAGAAGGGCTTTATAAAGACATGATTGATCGATTAGAAGGCATTCTACAAACCACCTCCACACTCCCTTTTCCTCTACCTACCTAGTTATTCAAAGAGGCATTATCCACAAGAATATCCAGCCCCAGTCCCCTCACTACCATCATCCCCAGTCCCCACACTACAACCAGCCCCAGTCCCCTCACTACAACCAGCCCCAGTCCCCACACTACAACCAGCCCCAGTCCCCTCACTACAACCAGCCCCAGTCCCCACACTACAACCACCCCCAGTCCCCACACTGCAACCAGCCCCAGTCCCCTCACTACAACCAGCCCCAGTCCCCTCACTACAACCAGCCCAGTCCCCACACTACAACCAGCCCCAGTCCCCACACTGCAACCAGCCCCAGTCCCCTCACTACAACCAGCCCCAGTCCCCTCACTACAACCAGCCCCAGTCCCCTCACTACAACCAGCCCCAGTCCCCTCACTACAACCAGCCCCAGTCCCCACACTACAACCAGCCCCAGTCCCCACACTACAACCAGCCCCAGTCCCCACACTACAACCAGCCCCAGTCCCCACACTACAACCATCCCCAGTCCCCTCACTAAAACCAGCCCCAGTCCCCTCACTAAAACCAGCCCCAGTCCCCTCACTACAACCAGCCCTAGTCCCCTCACTACAACCAGCCCCAGTCCCCACACTACCACCAGCCCCAGTCCCCTCACTACCACCAGCCCCAGTCCCCACACTACCACCAGCCCCAGTCCCCTCACTACCACCAGCCCCAGTCCCTACACTACCACCAGCCCCAGTCCCCACACTACCACCATCCCCAGTCCCCTCACTACCACAAGCCCCAGTCCCCTCACTACCACAAGCCCCAGTCCCCACACTACCACCAGCCCCAGTCCCCTCACTACCACCAGCCCCAGTCCCTACACTACCACCAGCCCCAGTCCCCACACTACCACCATCCCCAGTCCCCTCACTACCACAAGCCCCAGTCCCCTCACTACCACAAGCCCCAGTCCCCACACTACCACCAGCCCCTCACTATCACCAGCCTCAGCACTACCACCGTACTGCGGGACATGCGTCACTACTGAGTTGGTGGTATATATATGGTATAATATCATTAGCTCATCAAAACACTGTCTCCAAATATGTAATAGATCAATCTTCTTAAAGGGCTGACAGCAGCAGGAGAGAGAGAGAGCATCATATCCACACACACACACACACACACACACACACACACACACACACACACACACACACACACACACACACACACACACACACACACACACACACACACACACACACACACACACACACACACACACACACACACACACACACACACACACACACACACACACTACTCATTAACGACTGAAAACAAGAACATTTAAATCCCCTGGTGTGTGCTGCCCTGCGGCAGTCACCATCCGTGTGTTGTTAATACTGTAGAGATGAACTTCAGGTGAATGAAACGAGCAGAAGTCCATTAGAAAACACCGACATGCTTTCCAAACGGCACTCTAATCCCTATCGGGGCCTGGTCAAAAGTAGTGCACTACGTAGGCAATAGGGTGCCACTGGGAGACTGTAACATCTGCTCTCATAGTGAGAGCGTTACCATAAAGAGAAATACAGTTAACAGAGAGGTGAAACACCGATCCTGTAGAGGTTTAAACACCAACAAACTGAAGTAAATATTTAATCTCTCAGTCTTTTAATGCTTCATAGACATAAAGTCAAAAAGAGCAAATTGTCTCCAGAAATTGTCCCAGCCCATATCCCCGTGATTCAGTTACTCAAACGCTAGGCGACGTGTTTTTACCTTTTTGAAAAGGGAATGTCGTTTTACTTCATTGAAAAGTCGGGCACAAAAACACCAAGAAACAGGGAAGGACTCTGCCACATAACTTAGTGTAGTAAATGAACGATGCCCTGTCAGCTAGAATAATAAAACCAGTCGTGTGGATGAAACGTCTTCATTTTAGGGAACATTAAGCTCCAAGTCGTCTATTTATCTTGGCGAGACGAAAGTTAATAAAAACCACTGTATTTTCTGCTCTTTTTCAAAACTGTTTAGACTCCTTGCCAAGTGCTGATCACCAACATATTCCTCAAGAGGCTATGAAGGACACAGGTCTTTACATGTGTTAAAACTAGTCTGGAAGATAAGAACTTCGGTAATCCTGAATGTACTGTAGGTTTATGCTTTGAATTGACCCGCGACACATTCTAGGCATGACCTTAGAACGTGTAGTATTGACCTTAGAACGTGTAGTATTGACCTTAGAACGTGTAGTATTGACCTGAGAACGTGTAGTATTGACCTGAGAACGTGTAGTATTGACCTTAGAACGTGTAGTATTGACCTCAGAACGTGTAGTATTGACCTGAGAACGTGTAGTATTGACCTTAGAACGTGTAGTATTGACCTGAGAACGTGTAGTATTGACCTTAGAACGTATTGACCTTAGAACGTATTGACCTTAGAACGTGTAGTATTGACCTTAGAACGTGTAGTATTGACCTTAGAATGTGTAGTATTGACCTTAGAATGTGTAGTATTGACCTTAGAACGTGTAGTATTGACCTTAGAATGTGTAGTATTGACCTTAGAACGTGTAGTATTGACCTTAGAACGTGTAGTATTGACCTTAGAACGTGTAGTATTGACCTTAGAACGTGTAGTATTGACCTTAGAAGGTGTAGTATTGACCCGAGAACGTGTAGTATTGACCTTAGAACGTGTAGTATTGACCTTAGAACGTGTAGTATTGACCTGAGAACGTGTAGTATTGACCTGAGAACGTGTAGTATTGACCTGAGAACGTGTAGTATTGACCTTAGAACGTGTAGTATTGACCTTAGAACGTGTAGTATTGACCTTAGAACGTGTAGTATTGACCTTAGAACGTGTAGTATTGACCTTAGAATGTGTAGTATTGACCTTAGAATGTGTAGTATTGACCTTAGAACGTGTAGTATTGACCTTAGAAGTGTAGTATTGACCTTAGAACGTGTAGTATTGACCTTAGAACGTGTAGTATTGACCTTAGAACGTGTAGTATTGACCTTAGAACGTGTAGTATTGACCTTAGAACGTGTAGTATTGACCTTAGAAGGTGTAGTATTGACCCGAGAACGTGTAGTATTGACCTTAGAACGTGTAGTATTGACCTTAGAACGTGTAGTATTGACCTGAGAACGTGTAGTATTGACCTGAGAACGTAGTATTGACCTGAGAACGTGTAGTATTGACCTGAGAACATGTAGTATTTTTCATAAACTAAACAGTATTATTTGTTATTTAAATGACACGTCTCAGGAGATTCAGTTAGATGTTTGTTTGTAATGATAATGACTACACAACAGACCGTTAACCATCACTTGACTAATGGAATACGCAAAGTCTAATATCCATCCCAAATGGCATCCTTATTCACTATATAGTGCACTAGTTGTGAACAAAGCCCTATGGGTCCTGGTCTAAAGTAGTGCACTAGGGGATAGTGTGAGATTTAATAAGATGCAAGCTAGGTGGGAGTGGATGTCCCTTTATTAAGACTAAATAGAACAACAATCGGTTTCCATGACAACCCATTACACAACTCACAGACAAGACAAATACCCGTGTCAGCCTGCTATGCAGATGATCTACTTACTGTATGCCTATTAGAAGGCTGTATCAAAACACTATGGGACACAGGCCAACCCGAAATTAATCACGGTCCTAATTACCTCAGTAGAAGAACCAGCACAACCCTGCCTGCCTGTTCCCCGAGCCTCTGCCCAGAGAACGAGCGGTTATTTATCAGGCTGATGGAGGACCCTTATGTAGAAAGGCCAACAGCCAGCCCAGGCATCATCATCACTTATACCCGTTCATCAATCACACCTGCACTCTCTGCTAGGTGAAGCTTCTACAATGACCACTGTAACTGTGACAGAAAGGCAGATCACAAGAGATGGGAGGGAGGTTGAGGCTGAGTCTCAAATGGCGCCCTATTCTTTTTGCGCACTATGTTTGACCAGGGTCTATAGGGCTCTGATCTAAAGTAGTGCACGACATAGGGAATAGGGTGCCAATTGGGATACAGGTCACACATAATCATTATCATCACTTCTACATCATCATTAATCATGCCTGAACAATGACTACTTCTTATTCACCCTGCTCCCTGCCAGGCAGAGTGAAGTTACTATGACTACTGCTTATTCACCCTGCTCCATGCCAGACAGCGTGACGTTACTATGACTACTGCTTATTCACCCTGCTCCCTGCCAGGCAGAGTGACGTTACTATGACTACTGCTTATTCACCCTGCTCCCTGCCAGGCAGAGTGAAGTTACTATGACTACTGCTTATTCACCCTGCTCCCTGCCAGACAGAGTGACGTTACTATGACTACTGCTTATTCACCCTGCTCCATGCCAGGCAGAGTGACGTTACTATGACTACTGCTTATTCACCCTGCTCCCTGCCAGGCAGAGTGAAGTTACTATGACTACTGCTTATTCACCCTGCTCCCTGCCAGGCAGAGTGAAGTTACTATGACTACTGCTTATTCACCCTATCACCTTGTCAGCTCAGGGACTTGATCCATCAACTTTTCAGTTACTGGCACAACACTCTAACCACTAGACGACCCTGCCACCCCAATACTGAGGCATCAAGGCCAAAGGAACTGCACAATATTAAGCAATGATGTTGGTTGGAGGGAAAGTAGTGTAGAAACCTACAAAAAACAACTAGGCAACAACAAATTCAATCCCTTCAAAGTGTATTGGTCACAGACACAGTTTAGCGGATGTTAAATGCTTTTGTTACCAGCTCATAACAGTGCAGTAAAATGTCAAACAAGTGCACTCAAAAAGTATTAAATTTTTTATTTTTTTTAAAGAGACATTTTGAAATGTCGGAATGAATCCGATTTAACAACCCAAACAACGGGTTGGGTCTCACGCTGCCTCCCTTTCAGTATGGTACCTGTACTGCCTCCCATTCAGTATGGTACCTGTACTGCCTCCCATTCAGTATGGTACCTGTACTGCCTCCCATTCAGTATGGTACCTGTACTGCCTCCCTTTCAGTATGGTACCTGTACTGCCTCCCATTCAGTATGGTACCTGTACTGCCTCCCTTTCAGTATGGTACCTGTACTGCCTCCCATTCAGTATGGTACCTGTACTGCCTCCCATTCAGCATGGTACCTGTACTGCCTCCCATTCAGCATGGTACCTGTACTGCCTCCCATTCAGTATGGTACCTGTACTGCCTTCCTTTCAGCATGGTACCTGTACAGCCTTCCATTCAGCATGGTACCTGTACTGCCTCCCATTCAGTATGGTACCTGTACTGCCTCCCATTCAGTATGGTACCTGTACTGCCTCCCATTCAGTATGGTACCTGTACTGCCTCCCTTTCAGTATGGTACCTGTACTGCCTCCCTTTCAGTATGGTACCTGTACTGCCTCCCATTCAGTATGGTACCTGTACTGCCTCCCATTCAGTATGGTACCTGTACTGCCTCCCATTCAGCATGGTACCTGTACTGCCTCCCATTCAGCATGGTACCTGTACTGCCTCCCATTCAGTATGGTACCTGTACTGCCTTCCTTTCAGCATGGTACCTGTACTGCCTTCCTTTCAGCATGGTACCTGTACTGCCTCCCATTCAGTATGGTACCTGTACTGCCTTCCTTTCAGTATGGTACCTGTACTGCCTTCCTTTCAGCATGGTACCTGTACTGCCTTCCTTTCAGCATGGTACCTGTACTGCCTTCCTTTCAGCATGGTACCTGTACTGCCTCCCTTTCAGCATGGTACCTGTACTGCCTCCCTTTCAGCATGGTACCCGTACTGCCTTCCTTTCAGCATGGTACCTGTAATGCCTCCCTTTCAGCATGGTACCTGTACTGCCTCCCTTTCAGCATGGTACCTGTACTGCCTTCCTTTCAGCATGGTACCTGTACTGCCTCCCTTTCAGCATGGTACCTGTACTGCCTCCCTTTCAGCATGGTACCTGTACTGCCTCCCTTTCAGTATGGTACCTGTGCTGCCTCCCATTCAGTATGGTACCTGTACTGCCTCCCTTTCAGCATGGTACCTGTACTGCCTCCCTTTCAGCATGGTACCTGTACTGCCTTCCATTCAGCATGGTACCTGTACTGCCTTCCATTCAGTATGGTACCTGTACTGCCTTCCTTTCAGCATGGTACCTGTACAGCCTTCCTTTCAGCATGGTACCTGTACTGCCTTCCTTTCAGTATGGTACGTGTACTGCCTCCCTTTCAGCATGGTACCTGCACTGCCTTCCTTTCAGCATGGTACCTGTGCTGCCTCCCATTCAGTATGGTACCTGCACTGCCTCCCTTTCAGCATGGTACCTGTACTGCCTCTGTAGTCTAATTCATCCCCTCAAACAGTATGGTACCTGTACTGCCTCCCTTTCAGCATGGTACCTGTACTGCCTCCCTTTCAGCATGGTACCTGTACTGCCTCCCTTTCAGCATGGTACCTGTACTGCCTCCCTGTAGTCTAAGTCATCCCCTTTCAGCATGGTACCTGTACTGCCTCTGTAGTCTAATTCATCCCCTCAAACAGCATGGTACCTGTACTGCCTCTGTAGTCTAATTCATCCCCTCAAACAGCATGGTACCTGTACTGCCTCTGTAGTCTAATTCATCCCCTCAAACAGCATGGTACCTGTACAGCCTCTGTAGTCTAATTCATCCCCTCAAACAGTATGCATGGTACCTGTACTGCCTCCCTTTCAGCATGGTAATTCATCCCCCAAACAGCATGGTACCTGTACTGCCTCTGTAGTCTAATTCATCCCCTCAAACAGCATGGTACCTGTACTGCCTCTGTAGTCTAATTCATCCCCTCAAACAGCATGGTACCTGTACTGCCTCTGTAGTCTAATTCATCCCCTCAAACAGCATGGTACCTGTACTGCCTCTGTAGTCTAATTCATCCCCTCAAACAGTATGGTACCTGTACTGCCTCCCTTTCAGCATGGTACCTGTACTGCCTTCCTTTCAGCATGGTACCTGTACTGCCTCTGTAGTCTAATTCATCCCCTCAAACAGCATGGTACCTGTACTGCCTTCCTTTCAGTATGGTACCTGTACTGCCTCTGTAGTCTAATTCATCCCCTCAAACAGCATGGTACCTGTACTGCCTTCCTTTCAGTATGGTACCTGTACTGCCTCTGTAGTCTAATTCATCCCCTCAAACAGCATGGTAGAGAGAGCGGGAAACACCGTAGCTCATTTACACCCCTGCAAAGTTTTGTATTTAATTTCACCACCTTCTCACTTTCACATCTCTCACTTCTGTCTCTTCCCTGTCTCACTCGCTGCCCTGTTTCCAACTGTTAAGGACGGTGACGTGCAGAGAGATTAATATCCAAATAATCTCTCCTTCTGTTGATGTTACAGCATTGGTGCTGTTTTTTCATATTTGTTTCCTTTATGATGATCGAGACCTGTTAGTGAGTGGTTTGGGATAACTGCACTGGGATTTATTTTTTATGTTGTACAAACATTTCGTTGCAACATGGTCCTTCTGTAGCTCAGTTGGTAGAGCATGGCGCTTGTAACGCCAGGGTAGTGGGTTTTCCTTTCAGGGTACCACCCATACGTTGTATGCACACATGACTGTTAGTCGCTTTGGATAAAAGCGTCTGCTAAATGGCATATATTATTTACACCCAAATGAACAATATTCCCTTTACACAGAGTGTACAAAACATGAGGAACACCTGTTCTTTCCATGACACAGACTGACCAGGTGAATCCAGGTGAAAGCTATGATCCCTTATTGATGTCACCTGTTATATCCACTTCAATCAGTGTAGATGAAGGGGAGGAGACATGTAGATGAAGGGGAGAGACATGTCGATGAAGGGGAGGAGACATGTAGATGAAGGGGAGGAGGCGGGTTAAACAAGGATTTTTAGAACTTGAGACAATTGAGACATGGATTGTGAATGTGAGCCATTCAGAGAGTGAATGGCTCAGACAAATTTTTTATTGTCTTTGAAACATTGGTAGTAGGTGTCTTTGAACAAATGGTAGTATGTCTTTGAACAGGGTATGGTAGTAGGTGCAAAACAGGGTACAGTAGTAGGTGGCTTTCCATGAACAGACTGAGTAGGTGGCTTTGAACAGGATGTCATGGTAGTAGGTGGCTTTGAACAGGGTATGGTAGTAGGTGCCTTTGAACAGGGTATGGTAGTAGGTGGCTTTGAACAGGGTATGGTAGTAGGTGGCTTTGAACAGGGTATGGTAGTAGGTGTCTTTGAACAGGGTATGGTAGTAGGTGTCTTTGAACAGGGTATGGTAGTAGGTGCCTTTGAACAGGGTATGGTGTATGTGTCTTTGAACAGGGTATGGTAGTAGGTGCTTTGAACAGGGTATGGTAGTAGGTGCCTTTGAACAGGGTATGGTAGTAGGTGGCTTTGAACAGGGTATGGTAGTAGGTGGCTTTGAACAGGGTATGGTAGTAGGTGGCTTTGAACAGGGTATGGTAGTAGGTGGCTTTGAACAGGGTATGGTAGTAGGTGCCTTTGAACAGGGTATGGTAGTATGTTTTTTTGAACAGGGTATGGTAGTAGGTGCCTTTGAACAGGGTATGGTAGTAGGTGTCTTTGAACGGGGTATGGTAGTAGGTGCCTTTGAACAGGGTATGGTAGTAGGTGTCTTTGAACAGGGTATGGTAGTAGGTGCCTTTGAACAGGGTATGGTAGTAGGTGCCTTTGAACAGGGTATGGTAGTAGGGGCCAGACGCACCTGTTTGAGTGCGTCAAGAACTGCAACGCTGCTGGGTTTTTCACGCTCAACAGTTTCCTTTGTGTATCAAGAATGGTCCATCACCCAAAGGTCATCCAGCTAACTTGACACAACAGTGGGAAGCATTGGAGTCAACATAGGCCAGCATCCCTGTGGAACACAGCCTCCCTGTGGACTCAACACCACGTAGAGTCAACGTGGGCCAGCATCCCTGTGGAACACATTCAACACCATGTAGAGTCAACATGGGCCAGCATCCCTGTGGAACACATTCAACACCACGTAGGGTCAACATGGGCCAGCATCCCTGTGGAACACATTCAACACCACGTAGGGTCAACATGGGCCAGCATCCCTGTGGAACACAGCTTCCCTGTGGACTCAACACCACGTAGAGTCAACATAGGCCAGCATCCCTGTGGAACACATTCAACACCACATAGAGTCAACGTGGGCCAGCATCCCTGTGGAACACAGCTTCCCTGTGGACTCAACACCACGTAGAGTCAACATGGGCCAGCATCCCTATGGAACACAGCCTCCCTGTGGACTCAACACCACGTAGAGTCAACATGGGCCAGCATCCCTGTGGAACACATTCAACACCACGTAGAGTCAACATGGGCCAGCATCCCTGTGGAACACATTCAACACCTTGTAGAGTCAACATGGGCCAGCATCCCTGTGGAACACATTCAACACCTTGTAGAGTCAACGTGGGCCAGCATCCCTGTGCAACACATTCAACACCTTGTAGAGTCAACATGGGCCAGCATCCCTGTGCAACACATTCAACACCTTGTAGAGTCAACATGGGCCAGCATCCCTATGGAACACATTCAACACCATGTAGAGTCAACATGGGCCAGCATCCCTATGGAACACAGCCTCCCTGTGGACTCAACACCATGTAGAGTCCATGACCCGACAAATTGAGGATGTTCTGAGGGCAAAAGGGGCGAGTGCAACTAAATATTAAGAAGGTGTTCCTAATGTTTTGTACACTCAGTGTATCGTGACCTACGTTTGACCAGAGCCCCATAGGGCCCTATTCCCTTCATAGTGCCCCATAGGGCCATATTCCCTTCATAGTGTCCCATAGAGCCCTATTCCCTTCATAGTGAACTATGTTTGACCAGAGCCCCATAGGGCCCTATTCCCTTCATAGTGAACTATGTTTGACCAGAGCCCCATAGGGCCCTATTCCCTTCATAGTGAACTACGTTTAACCAGAGCCCCATAGGGCCCTATTCCCTTCATAGTGCCACATAGAGCCCTATTCCCTTCATAGTGCCCCATAGGGCCCTATTCCCTTCATAGTGCCACATAGAGCCCTATTCCCTTCATAGTGCCACATAGAGCCCTATTCCCTTCATAGTGCCACATAGAGCCCTATTCCCTTCATAGTGCCACATAGAGCCCTATTCCCTTCATAGTGCCACATAGAGCCCTATTCCCTTCATAGTGCCACATAGAGCCCTATTCCCTTCATAGTGCCCCATAGGGCCCTATTCCCTTCATAGTGAACTATGTTTGACCAGAGCCCCATAGTGGCTCACTTCATCTTTATCTCTACGTTGACTTGACAAAAACAGAACAGACTTTCCTTCTTTGGTTAAAAAAAACAACACATTATTGTATCCCAGTGTCCCATCCCACAGTCCCACAGTCCCACAGTCCCACAGTCCCACAGTCCCACAGTCCCACAGTCCCACAGTCCCACAGTCCCACAGTCCCACAGTCCCACAGTCCCACAGTCCCACAGTCCCACAGTCCCACAGTCCCACAGTCCCACAGTCCCACAGTCCCACAGTCCCACAGTCCCACAGTCCCACAGTCCCACAGTCCCACAGTCACACAGTCACACAGTCCCACAGTCCCACAGTCCCACAGTCCCACAGTCACACTCTGCTCTGGGTCTGCAATGACACTCTTCCCTCTCTCTCTGGGTCTGCAATGACACTCTCCCTCTCTCTATGGGCCTGTAATGACACTCTCCCTCTCTCTATGGGCCTGTAATGACACTCTCCCTCTCTCTATGGGCCTGTAATGACACTCTCCCTCTCTCTATGGGCCTGTAATGACACTCTCCCTCTCTCTATGGGCCTGTAATGACACTCTCCCTCTCTCTATGGGCCTGTAATGACACTCTCCCTCTCTCTATGGGCCTGTAATGACACTCTCCCTCTCTCTATGGGCCTGTAATGACACTCTCCCTCTCTCTATGGGCCTGTAATGACACTCTCCCTCTCTCTATGGGCATGTAATGACACTCTCCCTCTCTATATGGGCATGTAATGACACTCTCCCTCTCTCTTTGGGCCTGCAATGACACTCTGCCTCTCTATATGGGCCTGTAATGACACTCTGCCTCTCTCTCTGGGCCTGCAATGACACTCTCCCTCTCTCTCTGGGCCTGCAATGACACTCTGCCTCTGTCTCTGGGCCTGTAATGACACTCTCCCTCTCTCTCTGGGTCTGAAATGACACTCTCTCTCTCTGGGTCTGAAATGACACTCTGCCTCTCTCTCTGGGTCTGAAATGACACTCTCCCTCTCTCTCTGGGCCTGAAATGACACTCTGCCTCTCTCTCTGGGCCTGAAATGACACTCTCCCTCTCTCTCTGGGTCTGAAATGACACTCTCCCTCTCTCTCTCTGGGTCTGAAATGACACTCTCCCTCTCTCTCTGGGTCTGAAATGACACTCTCCCTCTCTCTCTGGGTCTGAAATGACACTCTTCCTCTCTCTCTGGGTCTGAAATGACACTCTCCCTCTCTCTCTGGGCCTGTAACTTCCCTCTGCCCCTCTCTCTGGGCCTGTAATGACACTCTGCCTCTCTCTCTGGGTCTGAAATGACACTCTCTCTCTCTCTGGGCCTGAAATGACACTCATCCTCTCTCGCTCTCTGTCTGCATATGAACAGGTGTACCGGATGGTGTGTGTTCCCTCTCTTCCGCCTCCTCCCTGAATGGGGTACAAGGTGTAAAACTGGTCTCTGCTGATAAAATGTGACAGTGTAGTGACCTTTTCAGTTCCCTCTGGTCTAAACCTCAGATAAAAGAAAACCATTACCAAGTACAACACCAGGAAATGAACCTCAACAAAACTCTTGGCCCGGGAGCAGCTTTGAGTCTGTAACAAACATCTCACCACCCGTCCCAAATAACACCCTATTCCCTACATAGTGCACCTGGTCCTTGTCCAAAGTAGTGCACTATGTAAGGACTGGGATGTCATTTGGAACACAGGGCAAAAAATGAGCAGATCACATGAAGTTTGTCCAAAACAAATGTTGAGACAGAGAAAAGAGGCTGTAAGGCTGTTAGGAAGTCACTTGTTGGAATCGCAAATTCCTCATCTGATGAATTAAACATTAGCGGGGTTTTTATTATTAGTAGGTGCTAATTCAGCCTGGATTTATTCATTAAAAACTCCTGGCTGCAATTTTAATTAAACATTTATTCAAATCAGTGAGAAGACTTCATTTACAGCCTCTGCTTTAGCTCATCGAACAAAGACAGATGACACTACAGAGGACAGGTATAGGTAACACTACAGAGGACAGGTATAGGTAACACTACAGAGGACAGATATAGGTAACACTACAGAGAACAGGTATAGGTAACACTACAGAGAACAGGTATAGGTAACACTACAGAGGACAGGTATAGGTAACACTACAGAGGACAGGTATAGGTAACACTACAGAGGACAGGTATAGGTAACACTACAGAGGACAGGTATAGGTAACACTACAGAGGACAGGTATAGGTAACACTACAGAGGACAGGTATAGGTAACACTACAGAGGACAGGTATAGGTAACACTACAGAGGACAGGTATAGGTAACACTACAGAGGACAGGTATAGGTAACACTACAGAGGACAGGTATAGGTAACACTACAGAGGACAGGTATAGGTAACACTACAGAGGACAGGTATAGGTAACACTACAGAGGACAGGTATAGGTAACACTACAGAAGACAGGTATAGGTAATACTACAGAGGACAGGTATAGGTAACACTACAGAGGACAGGTATAGGTAACACTACAGAGGACAGGTATAGGTAACACTACAGAGGACAGGTATAGGTAATACTACAGAGGACAGGTATAGGTAACACTACAGAGAACAGGTATAGGTAATACTACAGAGGACAGGTATAGGTAACACTACAGAGGACAGGTATAGGTAACACTACAGAGGACAGGTATAGGTAACACTACAGAGGACAGGTATAGGTAACACTACAGAGGACAGGTATAGGTAACACTACAGAGGACAGGTATAGGTAACACTACAGAGGACAGGTATAGGTAACACTACAGAGGACAGGTATAGGTAACACTACAGAGGACAGGTATAGGTAACACTACAGAGGACAGGTATAGGTAACACTACAGAGAACAGGTATAGGTAACACTACAGAAGACAGGTATAGGTAATACTACAGAGGACAGGTATAGGTAACACTACAGAGGACAGGTATAGGTAACACTACAGAGGACAGGTATAGGTAACACTACAGAGGACAGGTATAGGTAACACTACAGAGGACAGGTATAGGTAACACTACAGAGAACAGGTATAGGTAATACTACAGAGGACAGGTATAGGTAACACTACAGAGGACAGGTATAGGTAACACTACAGAGGACAGGTATAGGTAACACTACAGAGGACAGGTATAGGTAACACTACAGAGGACAGGTATAGGTAACACTACAGAGAACAGGTATAGGTAACACTACAGAGGACAGGTATAGGTAACACTACAGAGGACAGGTATAGGTAACACTACAGGGGACAGGTGTAGGTAACACTACAGAGGACAGGTATAGGTAACACTACAGAGGACAGGTATAGGTAACACTACAGAGGACAGATGGGGTAACACATATGGGCTATCTAGGGTACACATCTGTTGTGTTATGGGGTATCTAGGGTACACATCGGTTGTGTTATGGGGTATCTAGGGTACACATCTGTTGTGTTATGGGGTATCTAGGGTACACATCGGTTGTGTTATGGGGTATCTAGGGTACACATCGGTTGTGTTATGGGGTATCTAGGGTACACATCGGTTGTGATATGGGGTATCTAGGGTACACATCTGGTCCTGTAGCTCAGTTGGTAGAGCATGGTGCTTGTTGTGTAACGCCATCTGTTGTGTTAGGGAAGTGGGTTCAATCCCGGGTTACCATCCATACGGGTAGAATGTAGAATGTATGCACACATGACTGTAAGTCGCTTTGGATAAAAGCGTCTGCTAAATGGCATATTATCTGTTGTGATATGGGGTATCTAGGGTACACATCTGTTGTGTTATGGGGTACACATCGGTTGTATTATGGGGTATCTAGGGTACACATCTGTTGTGTTATGGGGTACACATCTGTTGTGTTATGGGGTACACATCTGTTGTGTTATGGGGTACACATCGGTTGTGTTATGGGGTACACATCGGTTGTGTTATGGGGTACACATCTGTTGTGATATGGGGTACACATCGGTTGTGTTATGGGGTATCTAGGGTACACATCGGTTGTGTTATAGGGTACACATCTGTTGTGATATGGGGTAAACATCGGTTGTGTTATGGGGTATCTAGGGTACACATCGGTTGTGTTATGGGGTACACATCTGTTGTGATATGGGTTACACATCGGTTGTGTTATGGGGTATCTAGGGTACACATCGGTTATGTTATGGGGTATCTAGGGTACACATCTGTTGTGTTATGGGGTATCTAGGGTACACATCGGTTGTGTTATGGGGTATCTAGGGTACACATAGGTTGTGTTATGGGTTACACATCGGTTGTATTATGGGGTATCTAGGGTACACATCTGTTGTGTTATGGGGTACACATCGGTTGTGATATGGGTTACACATCGGTTGTGTTATGGGTTACACATCGGTTGTATTATGGGGTATCTAGGGTACACATCGGTTGTGTTATGGGGTATCTAGGGTACACATCTGTTGTGTTATGGGGTACACATCGGTTGTGATATGGGTTACACATCTGTTGTGTTATGGGGTACACATCGGTTGTGATATGGGTTACACATCTGTTGTGTTATGGGGTACACATCGGTTGTGTTATGGGGTATCTAGGGTACACATCGGTTGTGATATGGGTTACACATCTGTTGTGTTATGGATTACACATAGGTTGTGTTATGGGGTATCTAGGGTACACATCGGTTGTGTTATGGGGTACACATCTGTTGTGATATGGGTTACACATAGGTTGTGTTATGGGGTATCTAGGGTACACATCTGTTGTGATATGGGTTACACATCGGTTGTGTTATGGGGTATCTAGGGTACACATCGGTTGTGTTATGGGGTATCTAGGGTATCTACATCTGTTGTGATATGGGTTACACATTGTTTGTGTTATGGGGTATCTAGGGTACACATCTGTTGTGATCGGTTGTGATATCTAGGTTACACATCTGTTGTGATATGGGTTACACATTGTTTGTGTTATGGGGTATCTAGGGTACACATCTGTTGTGTTACAGATTGTTTGGGTATACAGCTCAAAGACTTCAATGTGCTGTTTGTTTAAAGAAAAGCTGAACGCTGTCTGCAATGTACCATAATCCTACTGTTGTCTTCACAACTCCGCGGGTCTGTGTGTGTATGCCAGAGAGAGTGAGTCTCTCTGCTACAGTTGACTCCCTAATCTTTAGTATATCCCAACAGTTACTGTTAGAGACGTCCAACAATCTGTTGTTTGAAAGCCCGGCCTTTGTATTTGGATATAGCAATAATTGTACATTTTCTCCATCCAGGCCATTGCAGTTTTTTGACATGCTATCTGGTAGACTCGTTCTAGATATGTCATTAGGGCATTGAAGCTGACATCCTCTACCATTGTCAATGGCTGCATATCAACAGCAATTATTTCTGTAGTCAATGCAGTGATTTCTCAATGCAAATCTGTATCTCTACTGTTACCCCCTTATCTGTTAGTGTCTCTATTGTTAACTCTCTACCTGTTAGTATCTCTACTGTTAACTCTCTACCTGTTAGTGTCTCTATTGTTAATTCTCTACCTGTTAGTGTCTCTATTGTTAACTCTCTACCTGTTAGTGTCTCTATTGTTAACTCTCTACCTGTTAGTGTCTCTATTGTTAACTCTCTACCTGTTAGTATCTCTACTGTTAACTCTCTACCTGTTAGTATCTCTACTGTTACCTGTTAGTGTCTCTATTGTTAACTCTCTACCTGTTAGTGTCTCTATTGTTACCTGTTAGTGTCTCTATTGTTAACTCTCTACCTGTTAGTATCTCTACTGTTAACTCTCTACCTGTTAGTGTCTCTACTGTTAACTCTCTATCTGTTAGTGTCTCTATTGTTAACTCTCTACCTGTTAGTGTCTCTACTGTTAACTCTCTACCTGTTAGTATCTCTACTGTTAACTCTCTACCTGTTAGTGTCTCTACTGTTAACTCTCTATCTGTTAGTGTCTCTATTGTTAACTCTCTACCTGTTAGTATCTCTACTGTTAACTCTCTACCTGTTAGTATCTCTACTGTTAACTCTCTACCTGTTAGTATCTCTACTGTTACCTGTTAGTGTCTCTATTGTTAACTCTCTACCTGTTAGTGTCTCTATTGTTACCTGTTAGTGTCTCTACTGTTAACTCTCTACCTGTTAGTATCTCTACTGTTAACTCTCTACCTGTTAGTGTCTCTATTGTTAACTCTCTACCTGTTAGTATCTCTACTGTTAACTCTCTACCTGTTAGTATCTCTACTGTTACCTGTTAGTGTCTCTATTGTTAACTCTCTACCTGTTAGTGTCTCTATTGTTACCTGTTAGTGTCTCTACTGTTAACTCTCTACCTGTTAGTGTCTCTATTGTTACCTGTTAGTGTCTCTACTGTTAACTCTCTACCTGTTAGTATCTCTACTGTTACCTGTTAGTGTCTCTATTGTTACCTGTTAGTGTCTCTACTGTTAACTCTCTACCTGTTAGTATCTCTACTGTTACCTGTTAGTGTCTCTATTGTTACCTGTTAGTGTCTCTACTGTTAACTCTCTACCTGTTAGTATCTCTACTGTTACCTGTTAGTGTCTCTACTGTTAACTCTCTACCTGTTAGTATCTCTACTGTTAACTCTCTACCTGTTAGTATCTCTATTGTTAACTCTCTACCTGTTAGTATCTCTACTGTTACCTGTTAGTATCTCTACTGTTAACTCTCTACCTGTTAGTATCTCTATTGTTAACTCTCTACCTGTTAGTATCTCTACTGTTACCTGTTAGTATCTCTACTGTTAACTCTCTACCTGTTAGTATCTCTACTGTTAACTCTCTACCTGTTAGTATCTCTACTGTTAACTCTCTACCTGTTAGTATCTCTATTGTTAACTCTCTACCTGTTAGTATCTCTACTGTTAACTCTCTACCTGTTAGTATCTCTACTGTTACCTGTTAGTGTCTCTACTGTTAACTCTCTACCTGTTAGTATCTCTACTGTTACCTGTTAGTGTCTCTATTGTTAACTCTCTACCTGTTAGTATCTCTACTGTTAACTCTCTACCTGTTAGTATCTCTACTGTTAACTCTCTACCTGTTAGTATCTTTACTGTTAACTCTCTACCTGTTAGTATCTCTACTGTTACCTGTTAGTGTCTCTATTGTTACCTGTTAGTGTCTCTACTGTTAACTCTCTACCTGTTAGTATCTCTACTGTTATCTGTTAGTGTCTCTATTGTTAACTCTCTACCTGTTAGTGTCTCTACTGTTAACTCTCTACCTGTTAGTGTATCTATTGTTAACTCTCTACCTGTTAGTGTCTCTATTGTTAACTCTCTACCTGTTAGTATCTCTACTGTTAACTCTCTACCTGTTAGTATCTCTATTGTTAACTCTCTACCTGTTAGTGTCTCTATTGTTAACTCTCTACCTGTTAGTATCTCTACTGTTACCTGTTAGTGTCTCTATTGTTAACTCTCTACCTGTTAGTATCTCTATTGTTACCTGTTAGTATCTCTATTGTTACCTGTTAGTATCTCTACTGTTAACTCTCTACCTGTTAGTATCTCTACTGTTACCTGTTAGTGTCTCTATTGTTAACTCTCTACCTGTTAGTATCTCTACTGTTAACTCTCTACCTGTTAGTATCTCTACTGTTAACTCTCTACCTGTTAGTATCTCTACTGTTACCTGTTAGTGTCTCTATTGTTAACTCTCTACCTGTTAGTGTCTCTATTGTTAACTCTCTACCTGTTAGTATCTCTATTGTTAACTCTCTACCTGATAGTATCTCTATTGTTAACTCTCTACCTGTTAGTATCTCTACTGTTAACTCTCTACCTGTTAGTGTCTCTATTGTTAACTCTCTATCTGTTAGTGTCTCTATTGTTAACTCTCTACCTGTTAGTATCTCTATTGTTACCTGTTAGTATCTCTATTGTTACCTGTTAGTATCTCTACTGTTAACTCTCTACCTGTTAGTGTCTCTATTGTTAACTCTCTACCTGTTAGTATCTCTACTGTTAACTCTCTACCTGTTAGTATCTCTACTGTTAACTCTCTACCTGTTAGTATCTCTATTGTTAACTCTCTACCTGTTAGTGTCTCTATTGTTAACTCTCTATCTGTTAGTGTCTCTATTGTTAACTCTCTACCTGTTAGTGTCTCTATTGTTAGCTCTCTACCTGTTAGCATCTCTACTGTTACCTGTTAGTGTCTCTATTGTTAACTCTCTACCTGTTAGTGTCTCTATTGTTAACTCTCTACCTGTTAGTATCTCTACTGTTAACTCTCTACCTGTTAGTATCTCTACTGTTACCTGTTAGTGTCTCTATTGTTAACTCTCTACCTGTTAGTATCTCTACTGTTAACTCTCTACCTGTTAGTATCTCTACTGTTAACTCTCTACCTGTTAGTATCTCTACTGTTACCTGTTAGTGTCTCTATTGTTAACTCTCTACCTGTTAGTGTCTCTATTGTTAACTCTCTACCTGTTAGTATCTCTATTGTTAACTCTCTACCTGTTAGTATCTCTATTGTTAACTCTCTACCTGTTAGTATCTCTACTGTTAACTCTCTACCTGTTAGTGTCTCTATTGTTAACTCTCTATCTGTTAGTGTCTCTACTGTTAACTCTCTACCTGTTAGTATCTCTATTGTTACCTGTTAGTATCTCTATTGTTACCTGTTAGTATCTCTACTGTTAACTCTCTACCTGTTAGTGTCTCTATTGTTAACTCTCTACCTGTTAGTATCTCTACTGTTAACTCTCTACCTGTTAGTATCTCTACTGTTAACTCTCTACCTGTTAGTATCTCTATTGTTAACTCTCTACCTGTTAGTGTCTCTATTGTTAACTCTCTATCTGTTAGTGTCTCTATTGTTAACTCTCTACCTGTTAGTGTCTCTATTGTTAACTCTCTACCTGTTAGCATCTCTACTGTTACCTGTTAGTATCTCTACTGTTAACTCTCTACCTGTTAGTGTCTCTACTGTTAACTCTCTATCTGTTAGCATCTCTACTGTTACCTGTTAGTGTCTCTATTGTTAACTCTCTACCTGTTAGTGTCTCTATTGTTAACTCTCTACCTGTTAGCATCTCTACTGTTACCTGTTAGTGTCTCTATTGTTAACTCTCTACCTGTTAGTGTCTCTATTGTTAACTCTCTACCTGTTAGTATCTCTACTGTTAACTCTCTACCTGTTAGTGTCTCTACTGTTAACTCTCTACCTGTTAGTGTATCTATTGTTAACTCTCTACCTGTTAGTGTCTCTATTGTTAACTCTCTACCTGTTAGTATCTCTACTGTTAACTCTCTACCTGTTAGTATCTCTATTGTTAACTCTCTAACTGTTAGTGTCTCTATTGTTAACTCTCTACCTGTTAGTATCTCTACTGTTACCTGTTAGTGTCTCTATTGTTAACTCTCTACCTGTTAGTATCTCTACTGTTAACTCTCTACCTGTTAGTATCTCTATTGTTAACTCTCTACCTGTTATTATCTCTACTGTTAACTCTCTACCTGTTAGTATCTCTACTGTTACCTGTTAGTGTCTCTATTGTTAACTCTCTACCTGTTAGTATCTCTACTGTTAACTCTCTACCTGTTAGTATCTCTACTGTTAACTCTCTACCTGTTAGTATCTCTACTGTTACCTGTTAGTGTCTCTATTGTTAACTCTCTACCTGTTAGTGTCTCTATTGTTAACTCTCTACCTGTTAGTATCTCTATTGTTAACTCTCTACCTGTTAGTATCTCTATTGTTAACTCTCTACCTGTTAGTATCTCTACTGTTAACTCTCTACCTGTTAGTGTCTCTATTGTTAACTCTCTATCTGTTAGTGTCTCTACTGTTAACTCTCTACCTGTTAGTATCTCTATTGTTACCTGTTAGTATCTCTATTGTTACCTGTTAGTATCTCTACTGTTAACTCTCTACCTGTTAGTGTCTCTATTGTTAACTCTCTACCTGTTAGTATCTCTACTGTTAACTCTCTACCTGTTAGTATCTCTACTGTTAACTCTCTACCTGTTAGTATCTCTATTGTTAACTCTCTACCTGTTAGTGTCTCTATTGTTAACTCTCTATCTGTTAGTGTCTCTATTGTTAACTCTCTACCTGTTAGTGTCTCTATTGTTAACTCTCTACCTGTTAGCATCTCTACTGTTACCTGTTAGTATCTCTGCTGTTAACTCTCTACCTGTTAGTGTCTCTACTGTTAACTCTCTACCTGTTAGTATCTCTACTGTTAACTCTCTACCTGTTAGTATCTCTACTGTTACCTGTTAGTGTCTCTATTGTTAACTCTCTACCTGTTAGTGTCTCTATTGTTAACTCTCTACCTGTTAGTATCTCTATTGTTAACTCTCTACCTGTTAGTATCTCTATTGTTAACTCTCTACCTGTTAGTATCTCTACTGTTAACTCTCTACCTGTTAGTGTCTCTATTGTTAACTCTCTATCTGTTAGTGTCTCTACTGTTAACTCTCTACCTGTTTTTATCTCTATTGTTACCTGTTAGTATCTCTATTGTTACCTGTTAGTATCTCTACTGTTAACTCTCTACCTGTTAGTGTCTCTATTGTTAACTCTCTACCTGTTAGTATCTCTACTGTTAACTCTCTACCTGTTAGTATCTCTATTGTTAACTCTCTACCTGTTAGTGTCTCTATTGTTAACTCTCTATCTGTTAGTGTCTCTATTGTTAACTCTCTACCTGTTAGTGTCTCTATTGTTAACTCTCTACCTGTTAGTATCTCTACTGTTACCTGTTAGTGTCTCTATTGTTAACTCTCTACCTGTTAGTGTCTCTATTGTTAACTCTCTACCTGTTAGTATCTCTATTGTTAACTCTCTACCTGATAGTATCTCTATTGTTAACTCTCTACCTGTTAGTATCTCTACTGTTAACTCTCTACCTGTTAGTGTCTCTATTGTTAACTCTCTATCTGTTAGTGTCTCTATTGTTAACTCTCTACCTGTTAGTATCTCTATTGTTACCTGTTAGTATCTCTATTGTTACCTGTTAGTATCTCTACTGTTAACTCTCTACCTGTTAGTGTCTCTATTGTTAACTCTCTACCTGTTAGTATCTCTACTGTTAACTCTCTACCTGTTAGTATCTCTACTGTTAACTCTCTACCTGTTAGTATCTCTATTGTTAACTCTCTACCTGTTAGTGTCTCTATTGTTAACTCTCTATCTGTTAGTGTCTCTATTGTTAACTCTCTACCTGTTAGTGTCTCTATTGTTAACTCTCTACCTGTTAGCATCTCTACTGTTACCTGTTAGTATCTCTACTGTTAACTCTCTACCTGTTAGTGTCTCTACTGTTAACTCTCTATCTGTTAGCATCTCTACTGTTACCTGTTAGTGTCTCTATTGTTAACTCTCTACCTGTTAGTGTCTCTATTGTTAACTCTCTACCTGTTAGCATCTCTACTGTTACCTGTTAGTGTTTCTATTGTTAACTCTCTACCTGTTAGTGTCTCTATTGTTAACTCTCTACCTGTTAGTATCTCTACTGTTAACTCTCTACCTGTTAGTATCTCTACTGTTACCTGTTAGTGTCTCTATTGTTAACTCTCTACCTGTTAGTATCTCTACTGTTAACTCTCTACCTGTTAGTATCTCTACTGTTAACTCTCTACCTGTTAGTATCTCTACTGTTACCTGTTAGTGTCTCTATTGTTAACTCTCTACCTGTTAGTGTCTCTATTGTTAACTCTCTACCTGTTAGTATCTCTATTGTTAACTCTCTACCTGTTAGTATCTCTATTGTTAACTCTCTACCTGTTAGTATCTCTACTGTTAACTCTCTACCTGTTAGTGTCTCTATTGTTAACTCTCTATCTGTTAGTGTCTCTACTGTTAACTCTCTACCTGTTAGTATCTCTATTGTTACCTGTTAGTATCTCTATTGTTACCTGTTAGTATCTCTACTGTTAACTCTCTACCTGTTAGTGTCTCTATTGTTAACTCTCTACCTGTTAGTATCTCTACTGTTAACTCTCTACCTGTTAGTATCTCTACTGTTAACTCTCTACCTGTTAGTATCTCTATTGTTAACTCTCTACCTGTTAGTGTCTCTATTGTTAACTCTCTATCTGTTAGTGTCTCTATTGTTAACTCTCTACCTGTTAGTGTCTCTATTGTTAACTCTCTACCTGTTAGCATCTCTACTGTTACCTGTTAGTATCTCTACTGTTAACTCTCTACCTGTTAGTGTCTCTACTGTTAACTCTCTATCTGTTAGCATCTCTACTGTTACCTGTTAGTGTCTCTATTGTTAACTCTCTACCTGTTAGTGTCTCTATTGTTAACTCTCTACCTGTTAGCATCTCTACTGTTACCTGTTAGTGTCTCTATTGTTAACTCTCTACCTGTTAGTGTCTCTATTGTTAACTCTCTACCTGTTAGTATCTCTACTGTTAACTCTCTACCTGTTAGTGTCTCTACTGTTAACTCTCTACCTGTTAGTGTATCTATTGTTAACTCTCTACCTGTTAGTGTCTCTATTGTTAACTCTCTACCTGTTAGTATCTCTACTGTTAACTCTCTACCTGTTAGTATCTCTATTGTTAACTCTCTACCTGTTAGTGTCTCTATTGTTAACTCTCTACCTGTTAGTATCTCTACTGTTACCTGTTAGTGTCTCTATTGTTAACTCTCTACCTGTTAGTATCTCTACTGTTAACTCTCTACCTGTTAGTATCTCTATTGTTAACTCTCTACCTGTTAGTATCTCTACTGTTAACTCTCTACCTGTTAGTATCTCTACTGTTACCTGTTAGTGTCTCTATTGTTAACTCTCTACCTGTTAGTATCTCTACTGTTAACTCTCTACCTGTTAGTATCTCTACTGTTAACTCTCTACCTGTTAGTATCTCTACTGTTACCTGTTAGTGTCTCTATTGTTAACTCTCTACCTGTTAGTGTCTCTATTGTTAACTCTCTACCTGTTAGTATCTCTATTGTTAACTCTCTACCTGTTAGTATCTCTATTGTTAACTCTCTACCTGTTAGTATCTCTACTGTTAACTCTCTACCTGTTAGTGTCTCTATTGTTAACTTTCTATCTGTTAGTGTCTCTACTGTTAACTCTCTACCTGTTAGTATCTCTATTGTTACCTGTTAGTATCTCTATTGTTACCTGTTAGTATCTCTACTGTTAACTCTCTACCTGTTAGTGTCTCTATTGTTAACTCTCTACCTGTTAGTATCTCTACTGTTAACTCTCTACCTGTTAGTATCTCTACTGTTAACTCTCTACCTGTTAGTATCTCTACTGTTAACTCTCTACCTGTTAGTGTCTCTACTGTTAACTCTCTACCTGTTAGTGTATCTATGCACAAGCATTTCGCTACACTGGCATTAACATCTGCTAACCATGTGTATGTGACAAATAAAATTTGATTTGATTTGATTTGATTGTTAACTCTCTACCTGTTAGTGTCTCTATTGTTAACTCTCTACCTGTTAGTATCTCTACTGTTAACTCTCTACCTGTTAGTATCTCTATTGTTAACTCTCTACCTGTTAGTGTCTCTATTGTTAACTCTCTACCTGTTAGTATCTCTACTGTTACCTGTTAGTGTCTCTATTGTTAACTCTCTACCTGTTAGTATCTCTACTGTTAACTCTCTACCTGTTAGTATCTCTATTGTTAACTCTCTACCTGTTATTATCTCTACTGTTAACTCTCTACCTGTTAGTATCTCTACTGTTACCTGTTAGTGTCTCTATTGTTAACTCTCTACCTGTTAGTATCTCTACTGTTAACTCTCTACCTGTTAGTATCTCTACTGTTAACTCTCTACCTGTTAGTATCTCTACTGTTACCTGTTAGTGTCTCTATTGTTAACTCTCTACCTGTTAGTGTCTCTATTGTTAACTCTCTACCTGTTAGTATCTCTATTGTTAACTCTCTACCTGTTAGTATCTCTATTGTTAACTCTCTACCTGTTAGTATCTCTACTGTTAACTCTCTACCTGTTAGTGTCTCTATTGTTAACTCTCTATCTGTTAGTGTCTCTACTGTTAACTCTCTACCTGTTAGTATCTCTATTGTTACCTGTTAGTATCTCTATTGTTACCTGTTAGTATCTCTACTGTTAACTCTCTACCTGTTAGTGTCTCTATTGTTAACTCTCTACCTGTTAGTATCTCTACTGTTAACTCTCTACCTGTTAGTATCTCTACTGTTAACTCTCTACCTGTTAGTATCTCTATTGTTAACTCTCTACCTGTTAGTGTCTCTATTGTTAACTCTCTATCTGTTAGTGTCTCTATTGTTAACTCTCTACCTGTTAGTGTCTCTATTGTTAACTCTCTACCTGTTAGCATCTCTACTGTTACCTGTTAGTATCTCTGCTGTTAACTCTCTACCTGTTAGTGTCTCTACTGTTAACTCTCTACCTGTTAGTATCTCTACTGTTAACTCTCTACCTGTTAGTATCTCTACTGTTACCTGTTAGTGTCTCTATTGTTAACTCTCTACCTGTTAGTGTCTCTATTGTTAACTCTCTACCTGTTAGTATCTCTATTGTTAACTCTCTACCTGTTAGTATCTCTATTGTTAACTCTCTACCTGTTAGTATCTCTACTGTTAACTCTCTACCTGTTAGTGTCTCTATTGTTAACTCTCTATCTGTTAGTGTCTCTACTGTTAACTCTCTACCTGTTTTTATCTCTATTGTTACCTGTTAGTATCTCTATTGTTACCTGTTAGTATCTCTACTGTTAACTCTCTACCTGTTAGTGTCTCTATTGTTAACTCTCTACCTGTTAGTATCTCTACTGTTAACTCTCTACCTGTTAGTATCTCTATTGTTAACTCTCTACCTGTTAGTGTCTCTATTGTTAACTCTCTATCTGTTAGTGTCTCTATTGTTAACTCTCTACCTGTTAGTGTCTCTATTGTTAACTCTCTACCTGTTAGTATCTCTACTGTTACCTGTTAGTGTCTCTATTGTTAACTCTCTACCTGTTAGTGTCTCTATTGTTAACTCTCTACCTGTTAGTATCTCTATTGTTAACTCTCTACCTGATAGTATCTCTATTGTTAACTCTCTACCTGTTAGTATCTCTACTGTTAACTCTCTACCTGTTAGTGTCTCTATTGTTAACTCTCTATCTGTTAGTGTCTCTATTGTTAACTCTCTACCTGTTAGTATCTCTATTGTTACCTGTTAGTATCTCTATTGTTACCTGTTAGTATCTCTACTGTTAACTCTCTACCTGTTAGTGTCTCTATTGTTAACTCTCTACCTGTTAGTATCTCTACTGTTAACTCTCTACCTGTTAGTATCTCTACTGTTAACTCTCTACCTGTTAGTATCTCTATTGTTAACTCTCTACCTGTTAGTGTCTCTATTGTTAACTCTCTATCTGTTAGTGTCTCTATTGTTAACTCTCTACCTGTTAGTGTCTCTATTGTTAACTCTCTACCTGTTAGCATCTCTACTGTTACCTGTTAGTATCTCTACTGTTAACTCTCTACCTGTTAGTGTCTCTACTGTTAACTCTCTATCTGTTAGCATCTCTACTGTTACCTGTTAGTGTCTCTATTGTTAACTCTCTACCTGTTAGTGTCTCTATTGTTAACTCTCTACCTGTTAGCATCTCTACTGTTACCTGTTAGTGTCTCTATTGTTAACTCTCTACCTGTTAGTGTCTCTATTGTTAACTCTCTACCTGTTAGTATCTCTACTGTTAACTCTCTACCTGTTAGTATCTCTACTGTTACCTGTTAGTGTCTCTATTGTTAACTCTCTACCTGTTAGTATCTCTACTGTTAACTCTCTACCTGTTAGTATCTCTACTGTTAACTCTCTACCTGTTAGTATCTCTACTGTTACCTGTTAGTGTCTCTATTGTTAACTCTCTACCTGTTAGTGTCTCTATTGTTAACTCTCTACCTGTTAGTATCTCTATTGTTAACTCTCTACCTGTTAGTATCTCTATTGTTAACTCTCTACCTGTTAGTATCTCTACTGTTAACTCTCTACCTGTTAGTGTCTCTATTGTTAACTCTCTATCTGTTAGTGTCTCTACTGTTAACTCTCTACCTGTTAGTATCTCTATTGTTACCTGTTAGTATCTCTATTGTTACCTGTTAGTATCTCTACTGTTAACTCTCTACCTGTTAGTGTCTCTATTGTTAACTCTCTACCTGTTAGTATCTCTACTGTTAACTCTCTACCTGTTAGTATCTCTACTGTTAACTCTCTACCTGTTAGTATCTCTATTGTTAACTCTCTACCTGTTAGTGTCTCTATTGTTAACTCTCTATCTGTTAGTGTCTCTATTGTTAACTCTCTACCTGTTAGTGTCTCTATTGTTAACTCTCTACCTGTTAGCATCTCTACTGTTACCTGTTAGTATCTCTACTGTTAACTCTCTACCTGTTAGTGTCTCTACTGTTAACTCTCTATCTGTTAGCATCTCTACTGTTACCTGTTAGTGTCTCTATTGTTAACTCTCTACCTGTTAGTGTCTCTATTGTTAACTCTCTACCTGTTAGCATCTCTACTGTTACCTGTTAGTGTCTCTATTGTTAACTCTCTACCTGTTAGTGTCTCTATTGTTAACTCTCTACCTGTTAGTATCTCTACTGTTAACTCTCTACCTGTTAGTGTCTCTACTGTTAACTCTCTACCTGTTAGTGTATCTATTGTTAACTCTCTACCTGTTAGTGTCTCTATTGTTAACTCTCTACCTGTTAGTACCTCTACTGTTAACTCTCTACCTGTTAGTATCTCTATTGTTAACTCTCTACCTGTTAGTGTCTCTATTGTTAACTCTCTACCTGTTAGTATCTCTACTGTTACCTGTTAGTGTCTCTATTGTTAACTCTCTACCTGTTAGTATCTCTACTGTTAACTCTCTACCTGTTAGTATCTCTATTGTTAACTCTCTACCTGTTAGTATCTCTACTGTTAACTCTCTACCTGTTAGTATCTCTACTGTTACCTGTTAGTGTCTCTATTGTTAACTCTCTACCTGTTAGTATCTCTACTGTTAACTCTCTACCTGTTAGTATCTCTACTGTTAACTCTCTACCTGTTAGTATCTCTATTGTTAACTCTCTACCTGTTAGTGTCTCTATTGTTAACTCTCTATCTGTTAGTGTCTCTATTGTTAACTCTCTACCTGTTAGTGTCTCTATTGTTAACTCTCTACCTGTTAGCATCTCTACTGTTACCTGTTAGTATCTCTACTGTTAACTCTCTACCTGTTAGTGTCTCTACTGTTAACTCTCTATCTGTTAGCATCTCTACTGTTACCTGTTAGTGTCTCTATTGTTAACTCTCTACCTGTTAGTGTCTCTATTGTTAACTCTCTACCTGTTAGCATCTCTACTGTTACCTGTTAGTGTCTCTATTGTTAACTCTCTACCTGTTAGTGTCTCTATTGTTAACTCTCTACCTGTTAGTATCTCTACTGTTAACTCTCTACCTGTTAGTATCTCTACTGTTACCTGTTAGTGTCTCTATTGTTAACTCTCTACCTGTTAGTATCTCTACTGTTAACTCTCTACCTGTTAGTATCTCTACTGTTAACTCTCTACCTGTTAGTATCTCTACTGTTACCTGTTAGTGTCTCTATTGTTAACTCTCTACCTGTTAGTGTCTCTATTGTTAACTCTCTACCTGTTAGTATCTCTATTGTTAACTCTCTACCTGTTAGTATCTCTATTGTTAACTCTCTACCTGTTAGTATCTCTACTGTTAACTCTCTACCTGTTAGTGTCTCTATTGTTAACTCTCTATCTGTTAGTGTCTCTACTGTTAACTCTCTACCTGTTAGTATCTCTATTGTTACCTGTTAGTATCTCTATTGTTACCTGTTAGTATCTCTACTGTTAACTCTCTACCTGTTAGTGTCTCTATTGTTAACTCTCTACCTGTTAGTATCTCTACTGTTAACTCTCTACCTGTTAGTATCTCTACTGTTAACTCTCTACCTGTTAGTATCTCTATTGTTAACTCTCTACCTGTTAGTGTCTCTATTGTTAACTCTCTATCTGTTAGTGTCTCTATTGTTAACTCTCTACCTGTTAGTGTCTCTATTGTTAACTCTCTACCTGTTAGCATCTCTACTGTTACCTGTTAGTATCTCTACTGTTAACTCTCTACCTGTTAGTATCTCTACTGTTAACTCTCTACCTGTTAGTATCTCTACTGTTACCTGTTAGTGTCTCTATTGTTAACTCTCTACCTGTTAGTGTCTCTATTGTTAACTCTCTACCTGTTAGTATCTCTATTGTTAACTCTCTACCTGTTAGTATCTCTATTGTTAACTCTCTACCTGTTAGTATCTCTACTGTTAACTCTCTACCTGTTAGTGTCTCTATTGTTAACTCTCTATCTGTTAGTGTCTCTACTGTTAACTCTCTACCTGTTTTTATCTCTATTGTTACCTGTTAGTATCTCTATTGTTACCTGTTAGTATCTCTACTGTTAACTCTCTACCTGTTAGTGTCTCTATTGTTAACTCTCTACCTGTTAGTATCTCTACTGTTAACTCTCTACCTGTTAGTATCTCTATTGTTAACTCTCTACCTGTTAGTGTCTCTATTGTTAACTCTCTATCTGTTAGTGTCTCTATTGTTAACTCTCTACCTGTTAGTGTCTCTATTGTTAACTCTCTACCTGTTAGTATCTCTACTGTTACCTGTTAGTGTCTCTATTGTTAACTCTCTACCTGTTAGTGTCTCTATTGTTAACTCTCTACCTGTTAGTATCTCTATTGTTAACTCTCTACCTGATAGTATCTCTATTGTTAACTCTCTACCTGTTAGTATCTCTACTGTTAACTCTCTACCTGTTAGTGTCTCTATTGTTAACTCTCTATCTGTTAGTGTCTCTATTGTTAACTCTCTACCTGTTAGTATCTCTATTGTTACCTGTTAGTATCTCTATTGTTACCTGTTAGTATCTCTACTGTTAACTCTCTACCTGTTAGTGTCTCTATTGTTAACTCTCTACCTGTTAGTATCTCTACTGTTAACTCTCTACCTGTTAGTATCTCTACTGTTAACTCTCTACCTGTTAGTATCTCTATTGTTAACTCTCTACCTGTTAGTGTCTCTATTGTTAACTCTCTATCTGTTAGTGTCTCTATTGTTAACTCTCTACCTGTTAGTGTCTCTATTGTTAACTCTCTACCTGTTAGCATCTCTACTGTTACCTGTTAGTATCTCTACTGTTAACTCTCTACCTGTTAGTGTCTCTACTGTTAACTCTCTATCTGTTAGCATCTCTACTGTTACCTGTTAGTGTCTCTATTGTTAACTCTCTACCTGTTAGTGTCTCTATTGTTAACTCTCTACCTGTTAGCATCTCTACTGTTACCTGTTAGTGTCTCTATTGTTAACTCTCTACCTGTTAGTGTCTCTATTGTTAACTCTCTACCTGTTAGTATCTCTACTGTTAACTCTCTACCTGTTAGTATCTCTACTGTTACCTGTTAGTGTCTCTATTGTTAACTCTCTACCTGTTAGTATCTCTACTGTTAACTCTCTACCTGTTAGTATCTCTACTGTTAACTCTCTACCTGTTAGTATCTCTACTGTTACCTGTTAGTGTCTCTATTGTTAACTCTCTACCTGTTAGTGTCTCTATTGTTAACTCTCTACCTGTTAGTATCTCTATTGTTAACTCTCTACCTGTTAGTATCTCTATTGTTAACTCTCTACCTGTTAGTATCTCTACTGTTAACTCTCTACCTGTTAGTGTCTCTATTGTTAACTCTCTATCTGTTAGTGTCTCTACTGTTAACTCTCTACCTGTTAGTATCTCTATTGTTACCTGTTAGTATCTCTATTGTTACCTGTTAGTATCTCTACTGTTAACTCTCTACCTGTTAGTGTCTCTATTGTTAACTCTCTACCTGTTAGTATCTCTACTGTTAACTCTCTACCTGTTAGTATCTCTACTGTTAACTCTCTACCTGTTAGTATCTCTATTGTTAACTCTCTACCTGTTAGTGTCTCTATTGTTAACTCTCTATCTGTTAGTGTCTCTATTGTTAACTCTCTACCTGTTAGTGTCTCTATTGTTAACTCTCTACCTGTTAGCATCTCTACTGTTACCTGTTAGTATCTCTACTGTTAACTCTCTACCTGTTAGTGTCTCTACTGTTAACTCTCTATCTGTTAGCATCTCTACTGTTACCTGTTAGTGTCTCTATTGTTAACTCTCTACCTGTTAGTGTCTCTATTGTTAACTCTCTACCTGTTAGCATCTCTACTGTTACCTGTTAGTGTCTCTATTGTTAACTCTCTACCTGTTAGTGTCTCTATTGTTAACTCTCTACCTGTTAGTATCTCTACTGTTAACTCTCTACCTGTTAGTGTCTCTACTGTTAACTCTCTACCTGTTAGTGTATCTATTGTTAACTCTCTACCTGTTAGTGTCTCTATTGTTAACTCTCTACCTGTTAGTATCTCTACTGTTAACTCTCTACCTGTTAGTATCTCTATTGTTAACTCTCTACCTGTTAGTGTCTCTATTGTTAACTCTCTACCTGTTAGTATCTCTACTGTTACCTGTTAGTGTCTCTATTGTTAACTCTCTACCTGTTAGTATCTCTACTGTTAACTCTCTACCTGTTAGTATCTCTATTGTTAACTCTCTACCTGTTAGTATCTCTACTGTTAACTCTCTACCTGTTAGTATCTCTACTGTTACCTGTTAGTGTCTCTATTGTTAACTCTCTACCTGTTAGTATCTCTACTGTTAACTCTCTACCTGTTAGTATCTCTACTGTTAACTCTCTACCTGTTAGTATCTCTACTGTTACCTGTTAGTGTCTCTATTGTTAACTCTCTACCTGTTAGTGTCTCTATTGTTAACTCTCTACCTGTTAGTATCTCTATTGTTAACTCTCTACCTGTTAGTATCTCTATTGTTAACTCTCTACCTGTTAGTATCTCTACTGTTAACTCTCTACCTGTTAGTGTCTCTATTGTTAACTCTCTATCTGTTAGTGTCTCTACTGTTAACTCTCTACCTGTTAGTATCTCTATTGTTACCTGTTAGTATCTCTATTGTTACCTGTTAGTATCTCTACTGTTAACTCTCTACCTGTTAGTGTCTCTATTGTTAACTCTCTACCTGTTAGTATCTCTACTGTTAACTCTCTACCTGTTAGTATCTCTACTGTTAACTCTCTACCTGTTAGTATCTCTATTGTTAACTCTCTACCTGTTAGTGTCTCTATTGTTAACTCTCTATCTGTTAGTGTCTCTATTGTTAACTCTCTACCTGTTAGCATCTCTACTGTTACCTGTTAGTATCTCTACTGTTAACTCTCTACCTGTTAGTGTCTCTACTGTTAACTCTCTATCTGTTAGCATCTCTACTGTTACCTGTTAGTGTCTCTATTGTTAACTCTCTACCTGTTAGTGTCTCTATTGTTAACTCTCTACCTGTTAGCATCTCTACTGTTACCTGTTAGTGTCTCTATTGTTAACTCTCTACCTGTTAGTGTCTCTATTGTTAACTCTCTACCTGTTAGTATCTCTACTGTTAACTCTCTACCTGTTAGTGTCTCTATTGTTAACTCTCTACCTGTTAGTATCTCTACTGTTAACTCTCTACCTGTTAGTATCTCTATTGTTAACTCTCTACCTGTTAGTGTCTCTATTGTTAACTCTCTACCTGTTAGTATCTCTACTGTTACCTGTTAGTGTCTCTATTGTTAACTCTCTACCTGTTAGTATCTCTACTGTTAACTCTCTACCTGTTAGTATCTCTATTGTTAACTCTCTACCTGTTAGTATCTCTACTGTTAACTCTCTACCTGTTAGTATCTCTACTGTTACCTGTTAGTGTCTCTATTGTTAACTCTCTACCTGTTAGTATCTCTACTGTTAACTCTCTACCTGTTAGTATCTCTACTGTTAACTCTCTACCTGTTAGTATCTCTACTGTTACCTGTTAGTGTCTCTATTGTTAACTCTCTACCTGTTAGTGTCTCTATTGTTAACTCTCTACCTGTTAGTATCTCTATTGTTAACTCTCTACCTGTTAGTATCTCTATTGTTAACTCTCTACCTGTTAGTATCTCTACTGTTAACTCTCTACCTGTTAGTGTCTCTATTGTTAACTCTCTATCTGTTAGTGTCTCTACTGTTAACTCTCTACCTGTTAGTATCTCTATTGTTACCTGTTAGTATCTCTATTGTTACCTGTTAGTATCTCTACTGTTAACTCTCTACCTGTTAGTGTCTCTATTGTTAACTCTCTACCTGTTAGTATCTCTACTGTTAACTCTCTACCTGTTAGTATCTCTACTGTTAACTCTCTACCTGTTAGTATCTCTATTGTTAACTCTCTACCTGTTAGTGTCTCTATTGTTAACTCTCTATCTGTTAGTGTCTCTATTGTTAACTCTCTACCTGTTAGTGTCTCTATTGTTAACTCTCTACCTGTTAGCATCTCTACTGTTACCTGTTAGTATCTCTACTGTTAACTCTCTACCTGTTAGTGTCTCTACTGTTAACTCTCTATCTGTTAGCATCTCTACTGTTACCTGTTAGTGTCTCTATTGTTAGCTCTCTACCTGTTAGTGTCTCTACTGTTAACTCTCTACCTGTTAGCATCTCTACTGTTACCTGTTAGTGTCTCTATTGTTAACTCTCTACCTGTTAGTGTCTCTATTGTTAACTCTCTACCTGTTAGTATCTCTACTGTTAACTCTCTACCTGTTAGTGTCTCTATTGTTAACTCTCTACCTGTTAGTGTCTCTATTGTTAACTCTCTACCTGTTAGTATCTCTACTGTTAACTCTCTACCTGTTAGTGTCTCTATTGTTAAATCTCTACCTGTTAGTATCTCTACTGTTAACTCTCTACCTGTTAGTGTCTCTATTGTTAACTCTCTACCTGTTAGTATCTCTACTGTTACCTGTTAGTAACTCTACTGTTACCTGTTAGTATCTCTACTGTTACCTGTTAGTATCTCTACTGTTAACTCTCTACCTGTTAGTATCTCTACTGTTACCTGTTAGTATCTCTACTGTTACCTGTTAGTATCTCTACTGTTACCTGTTAGTATCTCTACTGTTAACTCTCTACCTGTTAGTATATCTACTGTTACCTGTTAGTATCTCTACTGTTACCTGTTAGTATCTCTACTGTTACCTGTTAGTATCTCTACTGTTACCTGTTAGTATCTCTACTGTTACCTGTTAGTATCTCTACTGTTAACTCTCTACCTGTTAGTGTCTCTACTGTTAACTCTCTACCTGTTAGTGTCTCTATTGTTAACTCTCTACCTGTTAGTATCTCTACTGTTACCTGTTAGTATCTCTATTGTTAACTCTCTACCTGTTAGTATCTCTACTGTTAACTCTCTACCTGTTAGTATCTCTACTGTTAACTCTCTACCTGTTAGTGTCTCTATTGTTAAATCTCTACCTGTTAGTATCTCTACTGTTAACTCTCTACCTGTTAGTGTCTCTATTGTTAACTCTCTACCTGTTAGTATCTCTACTGTTACCTGTTAGTATCTCTACTGTTACCTGTTAGTATCTCTACAGTTACCTGTTAGTATCTCTACTGTTACCTGTTAGTAACTCTACTGTTACCTGTTAGTATCTCTACTGTTACCTGTTAGTATCTCTACTGTTACCTGTTAGTATCTCTACTGTTACCTGTTAGTATCTCTACTGTTACCTGTTAGTATCTCTACTGTTACCTGTTAGTAACTCTACTGTTATCTGTTAGTATCTCTACTGTTACCTGTTAGTATCTCTACCGTCACCTGTTAGTATCTCTATTGTTAAATCTCTACTTGTTAGTATCTCTGATAAATTTCATAACAGCACTCTGATTATATTATGCACGATATCCTCCCACCAGGATTATTGTAGGGATTACAGATTACACGCAGAAAGCAGAGGGTTTGGAGTGGATTTAATTTAATTTGCACCAATGCTTTATGGCTGCAGAGCAGGGACATACGGAGCATTGTAGAGAGGAGAGCCCATTTCTGCTCCACACCAGTTATCATGTGTCCATGACAGGATTTGGCCTTGCATGACGGATTCAAAGCAATGGGAAGTTTAATCAGTTTTAGCCCCATAGAGAGAGAGAGAGAGAGAGACAGAGACAGAGAGAGAGAGAGAGAGAGAGAGAGAGAGAGAGAGAGAGAGAGAGAGAGAGAGAGAGAGAGAGAGAGAGAGAGAGAGAGAGAGAGAGAGAGAGAGAGAGAGAGAGAGAGAGAGAGAGAGAGAGAAAGAAAGAGAGACAGAGAGAGAGAGAGAGAGAGAGAGAGAGAGAGAGAGAGAGAGAGAGAGAGAGAGAGAGAGAGAGAGAGAGAGAGAGAGAGAGAGAGAGAGAGAGAGAGAGAGAGAGAGAGAGAGAGAGAGAGAGAGAGAGAGAGAGAGAGAGAGAGAGAGAGAGAGAGAGAGAGAGAGAGAGAGAGAGAGAAATAAAGAGAGACAGAGAGAGAGAGAGAGAGAGAGAGAGAGAGAGAGAGAGAGAGAGAGAGAGAGAGAGAGAGAGAGAGAGAGAGAGAGAGAGAGAGAGAGAGAGAGAGAGAGAGAGAGAGAGAGAGAGAGAGAGAGAGAGAGAGAGAGAGAGAGACAGAGAGAGAGAGAGAGAGAGAGAGAGAGAGAGAGAGAGAGAGAGAGAGAGAGAGAGAGAGCGAAACAGAGAAAGAGAGACAGAGAGGGAGACGAGAAGTTTAATCAGTTTTAGCCCCATAGAGAGAGAGAGAGAGAGAGAGACAGAGAGACAGAGAGACAGAGAGAGAGAGAGAGAGAGAGAGAGAGAGAGAGAGAGAGAGAGAGAGAGAGAGAGAGAGAGAGAGAGAGAGAGAGAGAGAGAGAGAGAGAGAGAGAGAGAGAGAGAGCAACTATGCTTGTTTCCATTCTGCTATTCTCATTTGGTGAGAATGCCACAGGTGCTTATGTAAATATTACAGTCGTGCACAAAAGTTCTGACTGTTTATTCACACTATGACACATATAAAAGTATTGGAATTAAAGAGGCAGAATCCTGCTCAGACTGCGTTCCTATGGTACCAACTATTTAATATAGATTACACAACTACCAAGCCTAATTAACATTGTAGACATCTAATTATTATGGCAATAATTAAATATTCTTTGATCAACGCTCCACATCCACTGATAAGATAGTATTAATTGTATTCGTTACCTGTGGGACCTATTTTTCTAATTTACTGGACTTTTCTCTAACTCCACCATGGCCCTTTATTCACCTGGGGAACGAGAGGAGGGTATGCGTCCCAAAATATGACCCTAATCCCTTTGTAGTGCATTTATTTTGACCAGGGGCTGATAGTAGGGAACAGGATGCCATTTGGGACAACAAGTCTGTGAGATAATAATGTGTTCATTAGTATGATGAATGTTTCGTGTTTTCTTTCGATTTGTCTTCATTTTCCAAATTAGTTGGGAAATGTCTGCTCCACATTTGTTATCTTAGATGTTATTTAGAAATTAAAAATGAAAAGCAAAACATATTTCTATGTGTTTGGCCTGGTATGGTTCCCAATCAGAGGCAGCTGTCAATCATTGTCTCTGATTGAGAACCATACTTAGGCAGCCTGTTTTCCCACTGTTAGTTGTGGGTAGTTGTTGTCTCTGATTGAGAACCATACTTAGGCAGCCTGTTTTCCCCCTGTTAGTTATGGGTAATATAATAAATAATAATAGTTGTTGTCTCTGATTGAGAACCATACTTAGGCAGCCTGTTTTCCCCCTGTTAGTTGTGGGTAGTTGTTGTCTCTGATTAAGAACCATACTTAGGCAGCTTGTTTTCCCCCTGTTAGTTGTGGGTAGTTGTTGTCTCTGATTAAGAACCATACTTAGGCAGCTTGTTTTCCCCCTGTTAGTTGTAGGTGGTTATTTTCCGTTTCATTGTTCTTCACCATTCAGGACTGTTTCTGTTTTTCTTTATTCTCTTGTTCGTTTGTTTCCCGTGTTCAGTGTAATAAAGATGATCAACACTTACCACGCGGCATATTGGTCCGAAATGTCCTACTCCTCCTCAGAAGAGGAAGATGACAACCATTACAACCTGTCTGTGTTCAGTGTAATAAAGATGACCAACACTTACCACGCTGCATATTGGTCCCCTGTCCTACTCCTCCTCAGAAGAGGAAGATGACAACCGTTACAACCTTTCTGTTTCAGATGGCATGGGTCCACCGCTGAAATGTCCCGATAGTCAATGTGATGTTCTGTTGGTTATTTTACAATATTAGATATTGTGTTCCTTCCCAGCAAGCGTTCTTCCTCATCAGATCATTCTGCTCGAGGGAGGAAATAAAATTCAACCTCTCTACATTCCACTTCCATGAAAAATAATCATTGTTCTTTTATGTGTTGTGGTTGCTCAGGTAACCCACTGTTTAACCACTACTGTAACCACTACCACTACTATACCCACTGTATAACCACTACTGTAACCACTACCACTAATATACCCACTGTATAACCACTACTATAACCACTACCACTACTATACCCACGGTATAACCACTACTGTAACCACTACTATACCCACTGTATAACCACTACTGTAACCACTACTATACCCACTGTATAACCACTACTGTAACCACTACCACTACAATACCCACTGTATAACCACTACTGTAACCACTACCACTACAATACCCACTGTATAACCACTACTGTAACCACTACCACTACAATACCCACTGTTTAACCACTACTGTAACCACTACCACTACTATACCCACTGTATCACCCCTACTGAAACCACTACTATACCCACTGTATAACCACTACTGTAACCACTACCACTACTATACCCACTGTATAACCACTACTGTAACCACTACCACTACTATACCCACTGTATAACCACTACTGTAACCACTACCACTACTATAGCCACTGTATAACCACTACTGTAACCACTACCACTACTATACCCACTGTATAACCACTACTGTAACCACTACTATACCCACTGTATAACCACTACTGTAACCACTACCACTACTATACCCATTGTATAACCACTACTGTAACCACTACTATACCCACTGTATGACCACTACTGTAACCACTACCACTACTATACCCACTGTATAACCACTACTGTAACCACTACCACTACTATAACCACTATAACCACTACTATACTATACTATATACTATACTACTATACTATACCACTACTATACCACTACTGTAACCACTACCACTACTATACCCACTGTATAACCACTACTGTAACCTCTACCACTACTATACCCATGGTATAACCACTACTATACCCACTACCACTACTATACCCACTG
Source organism: Oncorhynchus gorbuscha (assembly GCF_021184085.1). Lineage (NCBI taxonomy): Eukaryota > Metazoa > Chordata > Actinopteri > Salmoniformes > Salmonidae > Oncorhynchus > Oncorhynchus gorbuscha. The sequence continues at coordinate 226,841 of NW_025745853.1, read as the reverse complement.
TATAACCACTACTGTAACCACTGTCTACTATACCCACTGTATAACCACTACTGTAACCACTACTTACCCACTGTATAACCACTACTGTAACCACTACCACTACTATACCCATTGTATAACTGACTACTGAACCACTACTATACCCAGCTGTTTTCCCTGTTACCACTACTGTTACCACTACCACTACTATACCCACTGTATAACCACTACTGATTAACCAACCACTACTATAGGCAGCTGTTTTCCACTACTGTGGGTACTACCACTACTGTACCCTGATAACCACTACCACTACTATACCCACTGAATAACCACTACTGTAACCTCTACCACTACTATACCCATGGTATAACCACTACTATACCCACTACCACTACTATACCCACTGTATAACCACTACTGTAACCACTACCACTACTATACCCACTGTATAACCACTACCACTACTATATCCACTGTATAACCACTACTGTAACCACTACCACTACTATACCCACTGAATAACCACTACTGTAACCACTGAATAACCACTACTGTAACCTCTACCACTACTATACCCATGGTATAACCACTACTATACCCACTACCACTACTATACCCACTGTATAACCACTTGTAACCACTACCACTACTATACCCACTGATAACCAACCACTACTATACCCACTGTATAACCACTACTGTAACCACTACCACTACTATACCCACTGTATAACCACTACTGTAACCACTACCACTACTATACCCACTGTATAACCACTACCACTACTATACCCACTGAATAACCACTACTGTAACCTCTACCACTACTATACCCATGGTATAACCACTACTATACCCACTACCACTACTATACCCACTGTATAACCACTACTGTAACCACTACCACTACTATACCCACTGTATAACCACTACCACTACTATATCTGCTAAATGACTTAAATGTATGTAAATGTAATATCCACTGTATAACCACTACTGTAACCACTACTGTATAACCACTACTGTAACCACTACCACTACTATACCCACTGAATAACCACTAGTGTAACCTCTACCACTACTATACCCATGGTATAACCACTACTATACCCACTACCACTACTATACCCACTGTATAACCACTACTGTAACCACTACCACTACTATACCCACTGTATAACCACTACCACTACTATACCCACTGTATGACCACTACTGTAACCACTACCACTACTATACCCACTGTATAACCACTACTGTAACCACTACTATACCCACTGTATAACCACTACTGTAACCACTACTATACCCACTGTATAACCACTACTGTAACCACTACTATACCCACTGTATAACCACTACTGTAACCACTACCACTACTATACCCACTGTATAACCACTACTGTAACCACTACCACTACTATACCCACTGTATCACCACTACTGTTACCACTATCACTACTATACCCATGGTATAACCACTACTGTAACCACTACCACTACTATACCCACTGTTTAACCACTACTGTAACCTCTACCACTACTATATCCACTGTATAACCACTACTGTAACCACTACCACTACTATACCCACTGAATAACCACTACTGTAACCACTACCACAACTATACCCACTGTATAACCACTACTGTAACCACTACCACTACTATACCCACTGTATAACCACTACTGTAACCACTACCACTACTATACCCACTGAATAACCACTACTGTAACCACTACCACTACTATACCCACTGAATAACCACTACCACTACTATAACCACTGTATAACCACTACCACTACTATAACCACTGTATAACCACTACTGTAACCACTACTATACCCACTGTATGACCACTACTGTAACCACTACCACTACTATACCCACTGTATAACCACTACTGTAACCACTACCACTACTATACCCACTGTATAACCACTACTGTAACCACTACCACTACTATACCCACTGTATAACCACTACTTTAACCACTACCACTACTATACCCACTGTATAACCACTACTGTAACCACTACCACTACTATATCCACTGTATAACCACTACTGTAACCACTACCACTACTATACCCACTGAATAACCACTACTGTAACCACTACCACAACTATACCCACTGTATAACCACTACTGTAACCACTACCACTACTATACCCACTGTATAACCACTACTGTAACCACTACCACTACTATACCCACTGTATAACCACTACTTTAACCACTACCACTACTATACCCACTGTATAACCACTACCGTAACCGCTAGCACTACTATACCCACTGAATAACCACTACCGTAACCGCTAGCACTACTATACCCACTGTATAACCACTACCAGAACCACTACTATACCCACTGTATAACCACTACTGTAACCACTACCACAACTATACCCACTGTATAACCACTACTGTAACCACTACCACTACTATACCCACTGTATAACCACTACCAGAACCACTACTATACCCACTGTATAACCACTACTTTAACCACTACCACTACTATACCCACTGTATAAGCACTACCGTAACCGCTAGCACTACTATACCCACTGAATAACCACTACCGTAACCGCTAGCACTACTATACCCACTGTATAACCACTACCAGAACCACTACTATACCCACTGAATAACCACTACTGTAACCACTACCACAACTATACCCACTGTATAACCACTACTGTAACCACTACCACTACTATACCCACTGAATAACCACTACTGTAACCACTACCACTACTATACCCACTGAATAACCACCAGCACTACTATAACCACTGTATAACCACTACCACTACTATAACCACTGTATAACCACTACTGTAACCACTACTATACCCACTGTATGACCACTACTGTAACCACTACCACTACTATACCCACTGTATAACCACTACTGTAACCACTACCACTACTATACCCACTGTATAACCACTACTGTAACCACTACCACTACTATACCCACTGTATAACCACTACTTTAACCACTACCACTACTATACCCACTGTATAACCACTACCGTAACCGCTAGCACTACTATACCCACTGTATAACCACTACCAGAACCACTACTATACCCACTGTATAACCACTACTGTAACCACTAACACTACTATACCCACTGTATAACCACTACTGTAACCACTACCACTACTATACCCACTGTATAACCACTACTTTAACCACTACCACTACTATACCCACTGTATAACCACTACTGTAACCTCTACCACTACTATATCCACTGTATAACCACTACTGTAACCACTACCACTACTATACCCACTGAATAACCACTACTGTAACCACTACCACTACTATACCCACTGTATAACCACTACTGTAACCTCTACCACTACTATATCCACTGTATAACCACTACTGTAACCACTACCACTACTATACCCACTGTATAACCACTACTGTAACCACTACCACTACTATACCCACTGTATAACCACTACTGTAACCACTACCACTACTATACCCACTGTATCACCACTACTGTTACCACTATCACTACTATACCCATGGTATAACCACTACTGTAACCACTACCACTACTATACCCACTGAATAACCACTACTGTAACCTCTACCACTACTATATCCACTGTATAACCACTACTGTAACCACTACCACTACTATACCCACTGAATAACCACTACTGTAACCACTACCACAACTATACCCACTGTATAACCACTACTGTAACCACTACCACTACTATACCCACTGTATAACCACTACTGTAACCACTACCACTACTATACCCACTGAATAACCACTACTGTAACCACTACCACTACTATACCCACTGAATAACCACTACCACTACTATAACCACTGTATAACCACTACCACTACTATAACCACTGTATAACCACTACTGTAACCACTACTATACCCACTGTATGACCACTACTGTAACCACTACCACTACTATACCCACTGTATAACCACTACTGTAACCACTACCACTACTATACCCACTGTATAACCACTACTGTAACCACTACCACTACTATACCCACTGTATAACCACTACTTTAACCACTACCACTACTATACCCACTGTATAACCACTACTGTAACCACTACCACTACTATATCCACTGTATAACCACTACTGTAACCACTACCACTACTATACCCACTGAATAACCACTACTGTAACCACTACCACAACTATACCCACTGTATAACCACTACTGTAACCACTACCACTACTATACCCACTGTATAACCACTACTGTAACCACTACCACTACTATACCCACTGTATAACCACTACTTTAACCACTACCACTACTATACCCACTGTATAACCACTACCGTAACCACTAGCACTACTATACCCACTGAATAACCACTACCGTAACCACACTACTATACCCACTGTATAACCACTACCAGAACCACTACTATACCCACTGTATAACCACTACTGTAACCACTACCACAACTATACCCACTGTATAACCACTACTGTAACCACTACCACTACTATACCCACTGTATAACCACTAAGAACCACTACTATACCCACTGTATAACCACTACTTTAACCACTACCACTACTGTATAACCACTACCGTAACCACTACCACTACTATACCCACTGAATAACCACTACCGTAACCGCTACTACTATACCACTGTATAACCACTACCAGAACCACTACTATACCCACTGAATAACCACTACTGTAACCACTACCACAACTATACCCACTGTATAACCACTACTGTAACCACTACCACTACTATACCCACTGAATAACCACTACTGTAACCACTACCACTACTATACCCACTGAATAACCACCAGCACTACTATAACCACTGTATAACCACTACCACTACTATAACCACTGTATAACCACTACTGTAACCACTACTATACCCACTGTATGACCACTACTGTAACCACTACCACTACTATACCCACTGTATAACCACTACTGTAACCACTACCACTACTATACCCACTGTATAACCACTACTGTAACCACTACCACTACTATACCCACTGTATAACCACTACTTTAACCACTACCACTACTATACCCACTGTATAACCACTACCGTAACCACTAGCACTACTATACCCACTGTATAACCACTACTGAACCACTACTAACCCACTGTATAACCACTACTGTAACCACTAACACTACTATACCCACTGTATAACCACTACTGTAACCACTACCACTACTATACCCACTGTATAACCACTACTTTAACCACTACCACTACTATACCCACTGTATAACCACTACCGTAACCACTACCACTACTATACCCACTGTAGAACCACTACTATAACCACTACCACTACTATACCCACTGTATAACCACTACTGTAACCACTACTATACCCACTGTATAACCACTACTGTAACCACTACTATACCCACTGTATGACCACTACTGTAACCACTACCACTACTATACCCACTGTATAACCACTACTGTAACCACTACCACTACTATATCCACTAAATAATTTTGCACGCCCAATTTTTCAGTTTTTGATTTGTTAAAAAAGTTTGAAATATCCAATAAATGTCGTTCCACTTCATGATTGTGTCCCACTTGTTGTTGATTCTTCACAAAAATTTACAGTTTTATATCTTTATGTTTGAAGCCTGAAATGTGGCAAAAGGTCACAAAGTTCAAGGGGGCCGAATACTTTCGCAAGGCACTGTATATATATATATATATATACTGTATATATATAAATAATAGTTTGTTATTATATATATAGAACAATTTGTTAATGTCATTACCTAATCTATATATATATATAACATTTGTTGGTTACAAAGACAAAGGATCCTTTTCCTAACAAGAGAACAGAGTGTCTCAGTACAGAGAGAGAACAGAGTGTCTCAGTACAGAGAGAGAACAGAGAACAGAACAGAACAGAGTCAGGGAAATCTTTCCTTTCATCAAAAGAAGCATAGGGCACTATGCACCTTAATAGCTGACTTGAGATTACAAGAAGTCCTGAACCACTCTACTGTGGACTGCTTCCCAAATGGAACCCTATTTCATACAAAGTGCACTACATTTTACCAGAGCCCTATGGACCCTGGTCAAAAGTAGTGCACTATTTAGAAAATAGGGTGCCATTTATGAAGCAGCCTGTTTCTGCTTACCAGGCGGAGGCAATTTTCCCCTGCTCTTCTCTCCTGTCCTGTCCCTGTCAGGGCTTGGGGAGAGCTAAGATAACACCCAGCTATTACAGACAGTAAAATTATATTTGTTTCTAGTGGCAGGATAATGATGTTGCTGAGGCAGCCAGGGTAGATATATTCTAGAGAATTGCCTAATAGCGCGGCCGGGGGATGAAATTGTTTCGATAAAATGTAATAGGACATTTAAAATGGGAAATCTGCAGTTGTTACATACATGTTTTGACGTATAAATGAATGATATGTAGCCACTGAATCTTGGAGAACACAACTTTTAAATACCCCATGAGTTTAGTTCCACTGTCGTGCCCTATCAGAACCAAACCCATACAGTATCTGTCACGATCGTTATAAGGAGTGGGCCAAGATGCAGGGTGGTATGTTTCCATCTTTTATTTTGCAATAGAATCAAATCAAATCAAATCAAATTTATTTATATAGCCCTTCGTACATCAGCTGATATCTCAAAGTGCTGTACAGAAACCCAGCCTAAAACCCCAAACAGCAAACAATGCAGGTGTAAAAGCACGGTGGCTAGGAAAAACTTTAAAGAATAAAATGAAACGTGCCGCTAATATAATGCTCACAGGCCGCTATACATAGACAAGATCCCACAAAGCACAGAGGGAAAAATGGCTACCTAAATATGATCCCTAATCAGAGACAACGATAAACAGCTTCCCCTGATTGGGAACCAGACTAGGCCAACATAGAAATATAATTCACCTAGACCCCTCCTTAAATCACACATCTAACACATCTAACCAACACAGAGGAAAAAAAGCTCTCTATGGTCAGGGCGTGACAGTAACAGTCAAAACTAGGACACACCTACTCATTAAAAAGAGGTTTTCTTTATTTTTTATACATTGTTGAATAATAGTGAATACATCAAAACTATGAAATAACACATGGAATCATGTAGTAATCAAAAAAAGTATTAAACTAAATCAAAATATATTTTACATTTGAGATTCTTCAAAGCAGACAGCCTTTGCCTTGATAAAAGCTTTGCACACTTCTGGCATTCTCTTAACCAACTTCATGAGGTAGTCACCTGGAATGCATTTCAATTAACAGGTGTGCCTTGTTAAAGGTTAATTTGTGCCATTCAGTTGTGTTGTGACAAATTAAGGGTGGTATACAGAAGATAGCCCTATTTGGTTAAAGACCAAGTCCACATTATGGCAAGAACAGCTCAAATAAGCAATGAGAAACATGAAGGTCAGTCAATCCGGAACATTTTCAAGAACTTTTAAAGTTTCTTCAAGTGCAGTTGCAAAAAACATCAAGTGATATTATGAAACTGGCTCTCATGAGGACCGCCACAGGAAAGGAAGACTCAGAGTTATCTCTGCTTCAGAGGATAAGTTCCTTAGAGTTACCATCCTCAGAAATTGCAGCCCAAATAAAATCTTCAAGTAACAGACACATCTCAACATCAACTGTTCAGAGGAGACTACGTGAATCAGGCCTTCATGGTTGAATTGCCACAAAGAAACCACTGTTGAAGGACACCAATAAGAAGAATAGACTTGTTTGGGAAAAGAAACACGTGCATTTGACATTAGACCGGTGGACATCTGTCCTTTGGTCTGATGAGTCGAAATGTTTGATTTTTGGTTCCAACCACCTTGTCTTTATGAGACACAGATTAGGTGAAAGGATGATGGTGGCATGTGTGGTTCCCACCGTGAAGCATGGAAGAGGAGGTGTGAGGGTGTTGGGGTGCTTTGCTGGTGACACACTGTGATTCATTTAGAATTCAAGGCACACATAACCAGCATGGCTACCACAACATGCTGCACCGATATGTCATCCCATCTGGTTTTGCACTATCATTTGTGATTCAACAGGACATTAACCCAACACACCTCCAGGCTGTGTAAGGGTTATTTGTCCAAGAAGGATGGATGGAGTGCTGCATCAGATGACCTGGCCTCCACAATTACCCAACCTCAACCCAATTGAGATGGTTTGGGATGAGTCTGACCACAGAGTGAAGGAAAAGCAGCCAACAAGTGCTCAACATGTGTGGGAACTTCTTCAAGATTGTTGGAAAGCATAATTTGCATGATTTTTTTATTTCACCTTTATTTAACCAGGTAGGCCAGTTGAGAACAAGTTCTCATTTGCGACTGTGACCTGGCCAAGATAAAGCAACGCAGTTTGACACATACAACAACACAGAGTTACGGTATAAACAAACATACAATAAATAATACAGTAGAAACATCTATATACAGCATGTGCAAATGAGGTAGGATAAGAGAGGTAAGGCATAAATAGGCCATGGTGGCAAAGTAATTACAATTTAGCAATTAAACACTGGAATGGTAGGATGTGCAGAAGATGAATGTGCAACCATTTCAGGTGAAGCTGGTTGAGAGAATGCCAAGAGTGTGCAAAGATGTCATCAAGGCAAAGGGTGTCTACTTTGAAGAATCTCAAATCTAAAATATATATTGATTTGTTTAACATTTTTGTGGTTACTACATGATTCTATATATGTTATTTCACAGTTTTGTTGTCTTCACTATTATTCTACAATATAGAAAATAGTAAAAACCTTTGACTGGTACCAAATGACTCTATGGACTGATAATGGTCTCTGTATGGACATAGAATGGTCTCTCTCTCTCTCTCTCTCTCTCTCTCTCTCTCTCTCTCTCTCTCTCTCTCTCTCTCTCTCTCTCTCTCTCTCTCTCTCTCTCTCTCTCTCTCTCTCTCTCTCTCTCTCTCTCTCTCTCTCTCTCTCTCTCTCTCTCTCTCTCTCTCTCTAAGGTCTTATAATGGTCTCTCTCTCTATGGACTTATAATGGCCTCTCTTTCTCTATGGACTTATAATGATCCCTCTCTGTATGGACTTATAATGGTCTCTCTCTCTCTCTCTCTCTCTCTCTCTCTCTCTCTCTCTCTCTCTCTCTCTCTCTCTAAGGACTTATAATGGTCTCTCTCTCTCTCTCTCTCTCTCTCTCTCTAAGGACATATAAAAGCCCCCCTCTCTCTCTCTCTCTCTCTCTCTAAGGTCTTATAATGGTCTCTCTCTCTCTCTATGGACTTATAATGGCCTCTCTTTCTCTATGGACTTATAATGATCCCTCTCTGTATGGACTTATAATGGTCT
>NW_025745853.1:147500-215000 GCF_021184085.1 Oncorhynchus gorbuscha | reverse complement strand
GTACACCATAGATATGTGTACACCATAGATATGTGTAAACCATAGATATGTGTAAACCATAGATATGTGTAAACCATAGATATGTGTAAACCATAGATATGTGTAAACCATAGATATGTGTAAACCATAGATATGTGTAAACCATAGATATGTGTAAACCATAGATGTGTGTAAACTATAGATGTGTAACGGTGTTCTTTAGGTGAAGTAGAGGCGGACCAAAATGCAGAGTGGTTGTTATTCATTGTACTTTAATAAAGAAACTGAACACAAATAAACTAACAAAACAACACACAGGGAAACCTACAACAGTGACAGGAACAATCACCCACAAACACACAGGGAAACCTAAAACAGAGACAGGAACAATCACCCACAAACACAGAGGGAAACCTAAAACAGTCCTATCTGGTGTAAAACACAGAGACAGGAACAATCACCCACCAACACACAGGGAAACCTAAAACATTCCTGTCTGGTGTAAAACACAGAGACAGGAACAATCACCCACCAACACACAGGGAAACCTAAAACAGTCCTGTCTGGTGCAAAACACAGAGACAGGAACAATCAGCCACAAACACACAGGGAAACCTAAATATGGTTCCCAATCAGACACAGTGACTAACACCTGCCTCTGATTGAGAACCATATCAGGCCAGACATAGAAATAGACAAACAAGACATCCAACATAGAATGCCCACTCAGATCACACCCTGACCAAACAAAACAGAAACATACAAAGCAAACTTTGGTCAAGGTGTGACAGTAACCCCCCTCCCCCCCAAGGTGCGGACTCAGGCCGCAAAACCTGAACCTATTGGGGAGGGTCTGGGTGGGCATCTGTCCGCGGTGGCGGCTCTGGTGCTGGACGTGGCTCCCACTTCACCGTAGTCTTAGTCCCCCACCTTGTCCGCTTCCGTGGCCTCCTAGCTACGGCGACCCTACTTAATGACACTGGACTGAGGGGCAGCTGCTCGGGACAGAGGGGCTCCAGCAGCAGCGCCGGACAGGCAGAAGACTCTGGCAGCAGCTCCGGACAGGCGGGAGACTCTGGCAGCAGCGCCGGACAGGCGGAACGCACTGTAGGCCTGATGCGTGGTGCTGGCACTGGTGGTACTGGGCCGAGGACACGCACAGGAAGCCTGGTGCGGGGAGCTGCCACCGGAGGGCTTGTGTGTGGAGGTGGCACTGGATGGACCGGAACCCAAAGGCATACTGGAGATCTTGAGAGCAGGGCTGGCACCAACCGCCCTGGCTGGATCTTCACCCTAGCCCGGCAGATGTTGGAAGCTTTGATGTAGCGCACCGGGCTAAGCACGCGTACTGGGGACACCGTGCGAACCACCGCATAACACGGTGCCTGACCAGCACCATGCCCACCACGGTTAGCACTGCTAGGAGCACTGTAGTGCTGAGATGGCACAGGATGTGCAAGGCTTGGGAGATGCACAGAAGGCCTGGTGTGTGAGGCTGGCACAGTCTTCACCAGACCCCTAGCACGCACCTCAGGATGAGTATGGAGAGCTGACCCAGGTGCCATTAAATCCCTGACACGCTCCATCGGGCGAATGTCATGCCTCATGCACCAAACCAGCAACTCCCTCATATCTCTCTCCTCCAATTTCCCCACTAACTCCTTCACAGTCTCTGCTTCGCTCACCTCCGACACCAGCTCTGGTTCTGAGCTCCTCCTTGGCTCCTCACGATAAACGGGGGGAGTTGGCTCAGGTCTGACTCCTGACTCTGCCACACTCCCCCTGTGCCCCCCCCCAAACATTTTTGGGGCTGACTCTCGGGCTTACGTCCACGCCACCGTGCTTGTTTCACCAACATCATTCTCCTGTAACCTTCCGCGCACTGCTCCATTGAATCCCAGGCGGGCTCCGGCACTCTCCCTGGGTCGACCGCCCACCTGTCTATTTCCTCCCAAGTAGTATAGTCCATATTCTAGTGCAGCCTCTCCCAGTGCTGCTGCTCCTGCTGCTGCTCATTACCACGCCGCTTGGTCCTGTTGTGGTGGGTGATTCTGTAACGGTTTTCTTTAGGTGAAGTAGAGGTGGACCAAAATGCAGAGTGGTTGTTATTCATTGTTCTTTAATAAAGAAACTGTACACGAATAAACTAACAAAACAACACACAGGGAAACCTACAACAGAGAAAACAATCAAAAACAGCCCAGTCCTGTCTGGTGTAAAACACAGAGACAGGAACAATCACCCACAAACACACAGGGAAACCTAAAACAGTCCTGTCTGGTGTAAAACACAGAGACAGGAACAATCACCCACAAACACAGTGAAACCTAAAACAGTCCTGTCTGGTGCAAAACACAGAGACAGGAACAATCACCCACCAACACACAGGGAAACCTAAAACAGTCCTGTCTGGTGCAAAACACAGAGACAGGAACAATCACCCACAAACACACAGGGAAACCTAAAACAGCCCTGTCTGGTGCAAAACACAGAGACAGGAACAATCACCCACAAACACACAGGGAAACCTAAAACAGTCCTGTCTGGTGTAAAACACAGAGACAGGAACAATCACCCACCAACACACAGGGAAACCTACAACAGCCCTGTCTGGTGTAAAACACAGAGACAGGAACAATCACCCACCAACACACAGGGAAACCTAAAACAGTCCTATCTGGTGTAAAACACAGAGACAGGAACAATCACCCACAAACACACAGGGAAACCTAAATATGGTTCCCAATCAGACACAGTGACTAACACCTGCCTCTGATTGAGAACCATATCAGGCCAGACATAGAAATAGACAAACAAGACATCCAACATAGAATGCCCACTCAGATCACACCCTGACCAACCAAAACATAGAAATATACAAAGCAAACTATGGTCAGGGTGTGACAAGATATATGTAAACTATAGATAGATGTAAACTATAGATATATGTAAACTATAGATATATGTAAACTATAGATAGATGTAAACTATAGATAGATGTAAACTATAGATAGATGTAAACTATAGATATAGATGTAAACTATAGATAGATGTAAACTATAGATAGATGTAAACTATAGAAATATGTAAACTATAGATAGATGTACTCTATAGATATATGTAATCTATAGATATATGTAAACTATAGATATATGTAAACTATAGATAGATGTAAACTATATATAGATGTAAACTATAGATATATGTAAACTATGGATAGATGTAAACTATGGATAGATGTAAACTATAGATAGATGTAAACTATAGATAGATGTAAACTATAGATAGATGTAAACTATAGATAGATGTAAACTATAGATAGATGTAAACTATAGATAGATGTAAACTATAGATAGATGTAAACTATAGATAGATGTAAACTATAGATAGATGTAAACTATAGATATAGATGTAAACTATAGATAGATGTAAACTATAGATAGATGTAAACTATAGATAGATGTAAACTATAGATAGATGTAAACTATAGATAGATGTAAACTATAGATAGATGTAAACTATAGATAGATGTAAACTATAGATAGATGTAAACTATAGATATAGATGTAAACTATAGATAGATGTAAACTATAGATAGATGTACTCTATAGATATATGTAAACTATAGATAGATGTAAACTATGGATAGATGTAAACTATAGATATATGTATTCTATAGACAGTGTCATGGAAATATTGAATGAAATATTTCTCAGATACCGGAGCTTGTGCAACTCCATGGAAGAACTGCCCTTCTTGTTCAGGACATCAGTATTTCTACATTTCCACCAGACATGTTCCCTCCTTCCTACGTAAGAGGATTAAATCCATTTGGCCGTGCGCCACCATTATCTTCGTGACTTAATTGTGGCTTGTGTACGGCCACATCTGGCTTAGATTATATTGGTGTTGCAACGACAGGTCCTTTATAAAGTAACAGTGTCAGTGAAACTGTATTTACCACTATGACGGTTAAACATGCCTGCCGAACCGTGGGGGGGGGGGTCAACTACGGTCCGTTACACCCCTACTGCACACACACTCGTCGTCACCATGACAACTAGCCTAGCCATGTCAGGAAATGACTACGGTCAAATCTGATTTGTTCACTTGTAACTTGCTGTTTTGGACAGTCAAGTATTCCAAAACCGATTTGAAAAACAAAATTGTGAACAGGACTTTATTTACCCTAGTAGCTCTACATCAAAAGAGTGGCAGGACTGAGCTTTTAAATGTAGGTGCTTATTATAGTGGCCTGTGGGGCCATTCAGTTCGAAGTTTGGCTCCATAATTAAGGATGACACTAGATGGGCGAGAGGCAAATTCAAAATTAGCTATATCGTTAACATTTTCTAAAATAAAAATGAGCATTTTGGTCTTCAATTTAAGGTTTGGGTTGGCATAAGGTTAGCAGTGTGGTTAAGGTACGATTTAGGATTAGGTTTAAAATGAGATTTTAAGAAGACAAATTGTGGAAACGGGCAGGGTTAATGACTTCCCCAGACAGTGACGACTCAGAATAACGTCTTGGGTTTTCTGCATATATTGCATTTCTTATCACTTTTTGTCAACCTATGCTTGAGAGGTCTTAGCAGAAATGCAAACAGCGTTTATGTTCACAACTGAATTGCTTCCTGTTTCCATGTTTTTGGCAATATCAACACGTGTTGTGTTAGACCTTATTTTTGGTGTCCTGTAAGCCAATCAGTTTCAAGTTGATGGGTCAAAGAGACGTTGAGCAGTTTAGACTAGTTACGGTTTGGGGTGGGCCCATGGCATATTGTTTTTTCATTATAATAATTTTTTAGGTAATCTTTTGATGAACTCCGTAATGACAGAAGTTGTAAACTTGTGTTCAAAATATGGGTGAATTGGTCACAAACATTATTGGTCACAGACAACAGAAATTGGTAAGAAGGTAGAGAGAACAATTCATCACGCAAAGCAGCCACAACTGTCAGTAAGTGTCCATGATTGAGTTTTTGAATGACGAGAGTTAAAGAACTGTCCAGTTTGAGTGTTTGTTGCAGCTCGTTCCATTCGCTAGCTGCAGTTTGTACCCTGTTTTGTGCTGCTACCATGTTTTGGTGCTGCCATGTTGTGGTGCTGCCATGTTGTGTTGCTACCATGCTGTGTTGTCATGTGTTGCTGCCATGCTATGTTGCCATCTTTAGGTCTCTCTTTATATAGTGTTGTCTCTTGTCCTGATGTGTGTGTTGTCCTATATTTTCATGGTAGGCTGTCATTGTAAATAGGAATTTGTTCTTAACTGACATGCCTAGTTAAATAAAATAAAATAAATAAATGAAAATATCAGTGGTGGAAAAAGTACCCAATTGTCTTACTTGAGTAAAACTAAAGATACCTTATTAGAAAAGTACTTAAGTAATAATAATAATAATAATAATATATGCCATTTAACAGACGCTTTTATCCAAAGCGACTTACAGTCATGTGTGCATACATTCTACGTATGGGTGGTCCCGGGAATCGAACCCACTACCCTGGCGTTACAAGCGCCATGCTCTACCAACTGAGCTACAGAAGGACCACGTAAAGTACTACTTGAGTAAAAGTCTAAAAATATTTGGTTTAAAATACACTTAGGTAACAAAAGTATAAGTATAAATAATTTCAAATTCTTCATATAAAGTAAACGAGACAGCAGACGACCTCTAACCCCAAGCAAATCAAATTCCACAAAGAAACGGTTAATTCACCACAAAATCAACATTTTGAAATCGTCATCTCAATCTCTGGATTTAAACCCCATTGAAAAGCTGTGGTTTGTATTGAAGAGGGAAGTCCATAAGGGAAGATGAAGGATATCAAGGATCTGGAAAGATTCTGTATGGAGGACTGTTCTAAGATCTCATCACAATGTGTTTGTTCTCCAATCTCATAAAACATTTTAGAAAACGTCTCTGTGTCATTATCCTTACAAGGGGAGCGTGCTGAACTATTGAAAATGGGTGCCAATAATTTGGACCCAACTTTTTAATTATTTTTTATTTTTTAATTATTATTAATTATTACCTCTCTGAGCATTCGTATTAGAATAAAATATACAGTTGAGGTCGGAGGTTTGCATGCACCTTGGCCATATGCATTTGAACTCAGTTTTTCACAGTTCCTGACGTTTGGCCCGACTGCAGATTCCCTGTCTTGGGTCAAATCAAATCAAATCAAATCAAATTTTATTTGTCACATACACATGGTTAGCAGATGTTAATGCGAGTGTAGCGAAATGCTTGTGCTTCTAGTTCCGACAATGCAGTGATAACCAACAAGTAATCTAGCTAACAATTCCAAAACTACTGTCTTATACACAATGTAAGGGGATAAGGAATATGTGCATAAGGATATATGAATGAGTGATGGTACAGAGCAGCATACAGTAGATGGTATCGAGTACAGTATATACATATGAGATGAGTGTGTAGACAAAGTAAACAAAGTGGCATAGTTAAAGTGGCTAGTGATACATGTGTTACATAAGGATGCAGTCGATGATGTAGAGTACAGTATATACATATGCATATGAGATGAATAATGTAGGGTAAGTAACATTATATAAGGTAGCAGGTCGGTTGGAATCACCGCTTTGTTTTGGCAATGTGACATGTTAGAATAATAGGCTTTTGGTTTGATTTGATTTGATCTTTGGCTTTCATCGCATTCCCAGTGGGTCAGAGGTTTACATGCGCTCAGTTGGTATTTGGAAGCATTGCCTTTGATTTGTTTGGCTTGGGTCAAGCGTTTTGGGTGTCCTTTCACAGGCTTCCCACGGTGGGTTGGGTGAGTTTTGGGCCATTCCTCCTGGCAGAGCTGGTGTAGCTGAGTCAGGTTTGTGGGCCTGTTTCCTCACACACACTTTTTCAGTTCTGCCCACAAATTGTATAGATAGATGTACTCTATAGATAGATGTAAACTACTGTATAGATAGATGTAATCTATAGATAGATGTAAAGTATAGATAGATGTAAACTACTCTATAGATAGATGTAAACTATAGATAGATGTAAACTACTCTATAGATAGATGTAAACTACTCTATAGATAGATGTAAACTATAGATAGATGTAAACTATAGATAGATGTAAACTATAGATAGATGCAAACTATAGATTGATGTAAACTACTCTATAGATAGATGTAAAGGATAGATAATGTAAACTATAGATAGATGTCAACTACTCTATAGATAGATGTAAACTATAGATAGATGTAAACTACTCTATAGATAGATGTAAACTATAAATAGATGTAAACTATAGATAGATGTAAACTATATATAGATGTAAACTACTCTATAGATAGATGTAAACTATAGATAGATGTAAACTAATCGATAGATAGATGAAAACTATAGATAGATGTAAACTAATCGATAGATAGATGTAAACTACTCTATATATAGATGTAAACTATAGATATATGTAAACTATAGATAGATGTAAACTATAGATAGATGCAAACTATAGATAGATGTAAACTATATATAGATGTAAACTATAGATAGATGTAATCTATAGATAGATGTACTCTATAGATATATGTAAACTATAGATAATGTAAACTATAGATAGATGTAAACTATAGATAGATGTAAACTATAGATATGTGTAAACTATAGATATATGTAAACTATAGATGTATGTAAACTATATATAGATGTAAACTATAGATAGATGTAAACTATAGATAGATGTAAACTATATATAGATGTAAACTACTCTATAGATAGATGTAAACTATAGATAGATGTAAACTAATCGATAGATAGATGAAAACTATAGATAGATGTAAACTAATCGATAGATAGATGTAAACTACTCTATATATAGATGTAAACTATAGATATATGTAAACTATAGATAGATGTAAACTATAGATAGATGCAAACTATAGATAGATGTAAACTATATATAGATGTAAACTATAGATAGATGTAAACTATAGATAATGTAACCTACTCTATAGATAGATGTAAACTATAGATAGATGTAACTAGATGTTAACTATAGATAGATGTACTCTATCGATAGATGTAATTAGATGTATACTATAGATATATGTACTCTATAGATATATGTAAACTATAGATAGATGTAAACTATAGATTGATGTAAACTATAGATAGATGTAAACTATAGATATATGTAAACTATATATAGATGTAAACTAAATATATATGTTAACTATAGATAGATGTAAACTATAGATAGATGTAAACTATAGATAGATGTAACTAGATGTAAACTATAGATAGATGTAACTAGATGTAAACAATAGATAGATGTAACTAGATGTAAACTATAGATAGATGTAACTAGATGTAAACTATAGATAGATGTAACTAGATGTAAACTATAGATAGATGTACTCTATCGATAGATGTAACTAGATGTATACTATAGATAGATGTACTCTATAGATATATGTAAACTATATATAGATGTAAACTATAGATATATGTAAACTATATATAGATGTAAACTATAGATATATGTAAACTATAGATAGATGTAAACTATAGATATATGTAAACTATAGATAGATGTAAACTATAGATATATGTAAACTATAGATAGATGTAAACTATAGATATATGTAAACTATATATAAATGTAAACTATAGATATATGTAAACTATAGATAGATGTAAACTATAGATATATGTAAACTATAGATATATGTAAACTATAGATAGATGTAAACTATAGATAGATGTAAACTATAGATATATGTAAACTATAGATAGATGTAACTAGATGTAAACTATAGATAGATGTAACTAGATGTAAACTATAGATAGATGTACTCTATCGATAGATGTAACTAGATGTATACTATAGATAGATGTACTCTATAGATATATGTAAACTATATATAGATGTAAACTATAGATATATGTAAACTATATATAGATGTAAACTATAGATATATGTAAACTATAGATAGATGTAAACTATAGATATATGTAAACTATAGATAGATGTACACTATAGATATATGTAAACTATAGATAGATGTAAACTATAGATATATGTAAACTATATATAGATGTAAACTAAATATATATGTTAACTATAGATAGATGTAAACTATAGATAGATGTAACTAGATGTAAACTATAGATAGATGTAACTTGATGTAAACTATAGATATATGTAACTAGATGTAAACTATAGATAGATGTAACTAGATGTAAACAATAGATAGATGTAACTAGATGTAAACAATAGATAGATGTAACTAGATGTAAACTATAGATAGATGTAACTAGATGTAAACTATAGATAGATGTAACTAGATGTAAACTATAGATATATGTACTCTATAGATAGATGTAAACTCTGTTTCAGCGAGAGATAAATAAGGTCCTGTCTCTTTACAGAGATAGAGATTTCCTTATTGTTTTGCTAATCGTATTCCTTAATTCACAGCACCGTTAGGATAACCAACATCTGGTTGCATCCATAATGGCACACTATTCACTAGACACACTCAAACACACTACTTTTGACCGTAAAATATGTGTTTTAATGACAAGCATAGACGTGATAAATCTTGATTGGATAGTGATTGGATCATCTCGATGGGATAATGACAACCACATGTTGGCACCAGGTATAAACAGAGCTAGAGATACACTTCTAGGGTCCATCCTTAGATTATATGTGATATGCATTGTCAATCTTCAAACTCCATTCTACTGTGCTCATCCATGCATATTGTGGTTATGAAGATGCTATGGGAGGACCCCAAAAGATCTTGTTCTCCATCTAATTATGAAAGCTATTGTATCATTGAGAAGAACCCAGCTGCCCGAAAAGGTTAATTTTAGAAGGTTTTAATTAGTCAAACTCACAATCCCACAAACATTGCATGTTTAAATTAAAATAAATAAATGAGAAAAACAACATATAACACACATTCTAAAGACAGTGTTTTGTACAGTAAACTATATTATTTGTAAAATCCCAATGTTCAGAACCAAATGAACAGTCCTTTAGAATCTTCCTTTAGAATCTTCACATAACGTCTTCGACCTGTTACAGAGAGAATGCACTACGTATGACTTTTACATTAACGACGGTTTAAATGACAAATAAGCAACAATAACTTATCCTTTTACATCATAAGAAGAACCCACATCATAATAAACACAACATAATTTTTTTTTTGGGGGTGGGAGGGGACATTTACAAAATCCATCAATACACAATTACCATCCATTGATTCTCACAGATGCTGTGGAGAACCTTGTTTGAAATCGTTAGAAAATACCAATTGCTTTGCAGGATTGTTTTGTGTATATGTACATGATGTCTTTTAGAATTGTGCATTGGGCTGTGTGATTGTGTACACACATTGATATCTCCATACAGATCATGTGATAACACAAAATAAATACAGAAATGATGCTCAATTCATGTCTGTCACTGTGACTCAAAACATGTGGAATGTTGAATTTCAATATATACAGTAGCTTCAATATGAAACAGTGTTCCATTTCTGAGAGTTAGCTGGATTACCTGCTTAGCATGTGGAGCCAAGCCATCTCTGACCCAGCTGACTGTACATCTGGAGGCAAATGACTGACTGCTTTCTCCCCTTTTACACTGATTCCACAGGGATCCTGATACCTGTTTCTTTATGTTCCCCATGAAACTGCCGTCTCATGTATCAGACAGCTCTATCTATCCATTCATGCTATTCTGTATTCTGAGAGGCCTATTTCACAGCCTGATGCCTCCTCATACCTCCTCATCTCATCTTCCTCAGCCTCATACTGTACCTCCTCATCTCATCTTCCTCAGCCACATACCTCATCTTCTCATCGTCCTCAGCCTCATACTGTACCTCCTCATCTCATCTTCCTCAGCCACATACCTCCTCATCTCCCTCAGCCTCATACCTCCTCATCTCATCGTCCTCAGCCACATACCTCCTCTTCTCATCCTCCTCAGCCTCATACTGTTCCTCCTCATTTCATCTTCCTCAGCCTCATACCCCCTCAACTCATCTTCCTCAGCCTCAGACCTCCTCATCTCATCTTCCTCAGCCTCATACCTCCTCATCTCATCTTCCTCAGCCTCATGCTTCATCTCATCTTCCTCAGCCTCATACCTCCTCAACTCATCTTCCTCATCTCATCTTCCTCAGCCTCATGCTTCATCTCATCTTCCTCAGCCTCATGCGGTTCTCTTTATCTCTCTTCTTTAACCCATTGATGAATTGGTTGAAGAAGTGCTCTTGGTCTTTCTTCTTCAGCACTTGCTTGAAGCGCTGGTCACGGCCGTACTTAACAGAAAAGTCTTTGAAAGTTGACCTGGAAATAGAGAAAAGAAGAGATCATCCTAGAGAAAGGTTTGGGATGGAGGGATGGATGGAGGGAGGGAGGGGAGGGAGGGAGTGAGGGAGTGAGGGATGGAGGGATGGAGGGAGGGATGGAGGGAGCGAGGGAGGGAGGGAGGAGGGAGGGAGGAGGGGCGGGGAGGGAGGGAGGAGGAGGGAGGGAGGACGGGAGGGAGGGGAGTGAGGGATGGAGGGATGGAGGGATGGAGGGATGGAGGGATGGAGGGAGGGAGGGAGGGAGGGAGGGAGGGAGGGAGGGAGGGAGGGATGTCTTCACAGGTTTAAATATAGTAAAGACTAAAGCTACTCGGTTTTATAATTTTTTGAAATTGTTAGACAATTGTGGTTTTGAGACACGCAAACATGCATAACTGTAGTTAATATTTTATAGAAGCTCTGAAATTGTATTTAAAAAAATATATATATATAATCAGTTATTAACAACAGTTATGAAAAGAAATAAGCAAGAGTTAGGACAAGATAAATGAAGCCATAGAATACAGAGAACTCTGTCCACGGGGTTACAGTAGTCATCACCTAAAGAGAGAGGTAGTCAGGGGTAGAAGAGGTAAGGTCATGAAGATAGAACACTCTTTGTCATCATCACCGTGGTTGATTAAAGGGGAAAGCTAAATGACAAGCCACAACATGCTGACAACAAGCAATCTTGTTTTTATTTGATTAACAAATCCTCTGATCACCCAACCCAAACCCAATTGAGATGGTTTGAGATGAGTTGGATCGCAGAGTGAATGAAAAGCAGTCAACAAGTGCTCAACATATGTGGAAACTCCTTCAAGAAGGTTGGAAAAGAATTCCAGGTGAAGCTGGTTGAGAGAATGCCAAGAGTGTGCAAAGCTGTCATCAAGACAAAGGGTGTCTCCTATGAAGAATTTAAAATATAAAATATATTTTGATTTGTTTACTACAGTAGAATAGTAGAAAATAGTACAAATAAAGAAAAACCAACGAGTAGGTTGAGTCCAAACTTTTAGTATGAAGCTATTTTGTATGAAGCTATTATGAAGCTTAGTTGAATAGTTAAGTCCCCTAATGTACGTGTAATTCTATTACACAGTAAGCTTCAGGTTTTACCTGGATGTGATTTTCGACTCCTCTAGAAGTTTTCTATACTGGTCTTTTGCTTGCAGCAGTTTTCTCTGTTTCTCCTTGTGTTCTTCCTTCATCCTCACTTTGACAAACTGCTCAAACACCTGGAGATGAGGAACACAGGCATGATTGGCAACAAGAAAAATGACTTTGAAGATCATTTTCAAGACAAAGACGACGGCTGTTTCCTAATCCTCTTTACTGTCGACTTAACTCCTCTCACGTTCAGTGGCAGGATCAATCAAATCAAATCAAATCGTTATTGGTCGCATACACATGTTTTTCAGATGTTATTGCGGGTGCAGCGAAATGCTTGTGTTTCTAGCTCCCAACATTGCAGTACTATCTAATAATTCACAACAATACACAGACATATAAAAGTAAAATAATGGAATTAAGAAATATATAAATATTAGTATGTCAGAGTCCGGAGTATATCTATATATATATATGTGCAGTATATGTAATGGGATGTATAGACATTAGGGACAGTATGTGGATATAACATGCAGTATATCTGACGAATACTTGGAAAGGATACTATATGTACAGCAATAATTGAATAGGATGGACTTGACTAGAATACAGTATATACCTATGAAATGGGTAAAACAGTATGTAAACATTATTAAAGTGACCAGTGTTCCATGTCTATGTACATAGGGCAATGTGGTAGGTAGCCTAGTGGTTATATGTACAGCAATATTTGAGTAGCATGGCCTTGACTAGAATACAGTATATAAATATGAAATGGGTAAAACAGTATGTAAACATTATTAAAGTGACCAGTGTTCCATGTCTATGTACATAGGGCAATGTGGTAGGTAGCCTAGTGGTTATATGTACAGCAATAATTGAATAGGATGGACTTGACTAGAATACAGTATATACCTATGAAATGGGTAAAACAGTATGTAAACATTATTAAAGTGACCAGTGTTCCATGTCTATGTACATAGGGCAATGTGGTAGGTAGCCTAGTGGTTATATGTACAGCAATAATTGAATAGGATGGACTTGACTAGAATACAGTATATACCTATGAAATGGGTAAAACAGTATGTAAACATTATTAAAGTGACCAGTGTTCCATGTCTATGTACATAGGGCAATGTGGTAGGTAGCCTAGTGGTTATATGTACAGCAATAATTGAATAGGATGGACTTGACTAGAATACAGTATATACCTATGAAATGGGTAAAACAGTATGTAAACGATATTAAAGTGACCAGTGTTCCATGTCTATGTACATAGGGCAATGTGGTAGGTAGCCTAGTGGTTATATGTACAGCAATAATTGAATAGGATGGACTTGACTAGAATACAGTATATACCTATGAAATGGGTAAAACAGTATGTAAACGATATTAAAGTGACCAGTGTTCCATGTCTATGTACATAGGGCAATGTGGTAGGTAGTCTAGTGGTTATATGTACAGCAATAATTGAGTAGCATGGCCTTGACTAGAATACAGTATATACATATGAAATGGGTAAAACAGTATGTAAACATTATTAAAGTGACCAGTGTTCCATGTCTATGTACATAGGGCAATGTGGTAGGTAGCCTAGTGGTTATATGTACAGCAATAATTGAATAGGATGGACTTGATTAGAATACAGTATATACCTATGAAATGGGTAAAACAGTATGTAAACATTATTAAAGTGACCAGTGTTCCATGTCTATGTACATAGGGCAATGTGGTAGGTAGCCTAGTGGTTATATGTACAGCAATAATTGAATAGGATGGCCTTGACTAGAATACAGTATATACCTATGAAATGGGTAAAACAGTATGTAAACATTATTAAAGTGACCAGTGTTCCATGTCTATGTACATAGGGCAATGTGGTAGGTAGCCTAGTGGTTATATGTACAGCAATAATTGAATAGGATGGCCTTGACTAGAATACAGTATATACCTATGAAATGGGTAAAACAGTATGTAAACATTATTAAAGTGACCAGTGTTCCATGTCTATGTACATAGGGCAATGTGGTAGGTAGCCTAGTGGTTATATGTACAGCAATAATTGAATAGGATGGACTTGACTAGAATACAGTATATACCTATGAAATGGGTAAAACAGTATGTAAACGATATTAAAGTGACCAGTGTTCCATGTCTATGTACATAGGGCAATGTGGTAGGTAGTCTAGTGGTTATATGTACAGCAATAATTGAGTAGCATGGCCTTGACTAGAATACAGTATATACATATGAAATGGGTAAAACAGTATGTAAACATTATTAAAGTGACCAGTGTTCCATGTCTATGTACATAGGGCAATGTGGTAGGTAGCCTAGTGGTTATATGTACAGCAATAATTGAATAGGATGGACTTGACTAGAATACAGTATATACCTATGAAATGGGTAAAACAGTATGTAAACATTATTAAAGTGACCAGTGTTCCATGTCTATGTACATAGGGCAATGTGGTAGGTAGCCTAGTGGTTATATGTACAGCAATATTTGAGTAGGATGGCCTTGACTAGAATACAGTATATAAATATGAAATGGGTAAAACAGTATGTAAACATTATTAAAGTGACCAGTGTTCCATGTCTATGTACATAGGGCAATGTGGTAGGTAGCCTAGTGGTTATATGTACAGCAATATTTGAGTAGGATGGCCTTGACTAGAATACAGTATATACCTATGAAATGGGTAAAACAGTATGTAAACGATATTAAAGTGACCAGTGTTCCATGTCTATGTACATAGGGCAATGTGGTAGGTAGCCTAGTGGTTATATGTACAGCAATATTTGAGTAGGATGGCCTTGACTAGAATACAGTATATACCTATGAAATGGGTAAAACAGTATGTAAACCATATTAAAGTGACCAGTGTTCCATGTCTATGTACATAGGGCAATGTGGTAGGTAGCCTAGTGGTTATATGTACAGCAATATTTGAGTAGGATGGCCTTGACTAGAATACAGTATATACCTATGAAATGGGTAAAACAGTATGTAAACCATATTAAAGTGACCAGTGTTCCATGTCTATGTACATAGGGCAATGTGGCAGGTAGCCTAGTGGTTAGAGCATTGGACTAATAACCAAAAGGTTGCAAGATCAAATCCCCGAGCTGACAAGCTAAACATCTGTCATTCTGCCCCTGAACAAACCCACTGTTCCTAGGCTGTCATTATAGATAAGAACGTGTTCTTAACCGACTTGCCTAGTTAAATGAAGGTAAAATGCAACATGTCAAAAAACCTCAACAGTTCATCCCAAAGGTTATTTGTGGAGTTTTACTAACATAATGCTTTCACCAAGGACACAGATGACAGTAATGAGATAATGGGAGCAAACCCATTAGGGGTCTGCTAAACTGACAGTACTCGTATTCCTAATCCTATCCATAAATTAACACTTGAAAGTTGGATCGGATTTGCCTAAGTAGATGTTATCAAAACACCTATATCTCCACGCATTTTTAGAGACCAAACAACTACAGATTAGGAGCAGAGTGGTATGTGTCTGTGTCCTCAACTTGCAGATGGCCAACATAAACGTTTGCTGTCACTCAGTTAGGATGAATATCAGCAGGTCATATGTTTTTCCTTACCCATGGCCCGCTTGCTATATATTATGCACATTTATAGCTTGTTAGATATTATGCACATTGATAGCTTGCTATATATTATGCACATTTATAGCTTGTTAGATATTATGCACATTGATAGCTTGCTATATATTATGCACATTTATAGCTTGTTAGATATTATGCACATTGATAGCTTGCTATATATTATGCACATTTATAGCTTGTTAGATATTATGCACATTGATAACTTGCTATATATTATGCACATTTATAGCTTGTTATATTATGCACATTGATAGCTTGCTATATATTATGCACATTTATAGCTTGTTATATATTATGCACATTGATAGCTTGCTATATATTATGCACATTGATAGCTTGCTATATATTATGCACATTGATAGCTTGCTATATATTATGCACATTGATAGCTTGCTATATATTATGCACATTGATAGCTTGTTATATATTATGCACATTTATAGCTTGCTATATATTATGCACATTTATAGCTTGCTATATATTATGCACATTTATAGCTTGTTAGATATTATGCACATTGATAGCTTGTTATATATTATGCACATTGATAGCTTGTTAGATATATTATGCACATTTATAGCTTGCTATATATTATGCACATTTATAGCTTGCTATATATTATGCACATTTATAGCTTGCTATATATTATGCACATTTATAGCTTGCTATATATTATGCACATTTATAGCTTGCTATATATTATGCACATTTATAGCTTGCTATATATTATGCACATTGATAGCTTGTATATATTATTCACATTGATAGCTTGTTATATATTATGCACATTGATAGCTTGCTATATATTATGCACATTGATAGCTTGCTATATATTATGCACATTGTAGCTTGCTATATATTATCACATTGTAGCTTGCTATATAAACATTGATAGCTTGCTATATATTATGCACATTTATAGCTTGCATATATTATGACATTTATAGCTTGGCTATATATTATGCACATTTATAGCTTGCTATATATTATGCACATTAGCTTGACTATATATTATGCACATTTATAGCTTGCTATATATTATGCACATTTATAGCTTGCTATATATTATGCACATTTATAGACAAGCATAATTATGCCAATTTATAGCTTATGGCCATATATTATGCACATTTATAGCTTGCTATATATTATGCACATTTATAGATATATTATGCACATTTATAGCATCTATATATTATGCACATTTATAGCTTTTTATATATTATGCACATTTATAGCTTGTTAGATATTATGCACATTGATAACTATATATTATGCACATTGATAGCTTGCTATATATTATGCAAATAGCTTGCTATATATTATGCACATTTATAGCTTGCTATATATTATGCACATTTATAGCTTGCTATATATTATGTCTTTATAGCTTGCTATAATTATGCACATTTATAGCTTGCTATATATTATGCACCCTTGCTATATATTATGCACATTTATAGCTTGCTATATATTATGTCCATGTCTTTATAGCTTGCTATATATTATGCACATTTATAGCTTGCTATATATTATGCACATTGATAGCTTGTTAGATATTATTCACATTGATAGCTTGTTAGATATTATGCACATTGATCTTGCCTCATTCATATTATGCACATTGATAGCTTGCTATATATTATCACATTGATTTGCTAATTATGCACATTGATAGCTTGCTATATATTATGCACATTGATAGCTTGCTATATATTATGCACATTGATAGCTTGCTATCATTATGCACATTGATAGCTTGCTATATATTATGACATTGATAGCATATATTACCAATTGATAGCTTGCTATATATTATGCACATTGATGAAAAAACCAACCAATTATGACCAAACAAATAAATAAATCATGACCAATTAACCAATTATGACCAACCAATAAATAATCATGACCAATTAACCAATTAAACCAATTAAAGGAGGACAACCAGCAGAGTTCACCTGTTCTGTTATGATGTAGGTCCTCTCCTCTGCAGAGTTTAGCAGAAGATACCGTGGATCAAACACGATCTTGTGCAGTTCTTTCTCCCATGTGGAAAACGCTGAAACCTGAAGAGACGAGAAAACATATTTAAGAAAACATTCAGTACATTCAACTTGTGACATGATGTAGGTCTTTCCATCATTCACCCAACCTGTTACATGATGTAGATCTTCCCATCATTCACCCAACCTGTTACATGATGTAGATCTTCCCATCATTCACCCAACCTGTTACATGATGTAGATCTTTCCATCATTCACCCAACCTGTTACATGATGTAGGTCTTTCCATCATTCACCCAACCTGTTACATGATGTAGATCTTCCCATCATTCACCCAACCTGTTACATGATGTAGATCTTTCCATCATACACCCAACCTGTTACATGATGTAGATCTTTCCATCATACACCCAACCTGTTACATGATGTAGATCTTTCCATCATACACCCAACCTGTTACATGATGTAGATCTTTCCATCATTCACCCAACCTGTTACATGATGTAGGTCTTTCCATCATTCACCCAACCTGTTACATGATGTAGGTCTTTCCATCATTCACCCAACCTGTTACATGATGTAGGTCTTTCCATCATTCACCCAACCTGTTACATGATGTAGGTCTTTCCATCATTCACCCAACCTGTTACATGATGTAGATCTTTCCATCATTCACCCAACCTGTTACATGATGTAGGTCTTTCCATCATTTCGTGTTTTTTTGCTGCCTTTGCAGTTGCTGGTCCCTGTGTCCCTTGATGATTAGTTGCAATACAGGGATTTGAGTCCCCATATTGCCACTTTGAAAAGTATGGTTTAAATTCCTTCCTCATGGAAAACTGTTAGAATCTAGGTCCGTCTCTGTGGCTGCATTTAGAAAGGCAACTCAAATCTTGCATTTTTTTTCTTTCACCAATTGATCTTTTGACCAATCAGATCACGTTTGAAAAACATCTGACGTGATACGGTCAAAAGACCAATTTAGTGGAAAAGAAATATCAGAATTGGGCTGCCTGTCTAAACGCAGCCGAAAAGTGCATTAGATTTTTGTATTCCATTCAATATGCCTTTACCCCTCTTTCAAGGAGCATGTCCCTGAAGTGTGTGATGCGGAGCCCTAAGGGTAGAACCGTCCGATGGGGGGAGAGTCACATGTCTCTGCGTCTGCCCTCTCTCTCAGGTCCTCATTACCATCCGCAGGTTCCTCCAGTCTGAGGAGGACAGAAACATACAAGCTGTTCTAGGATGTATCTCAAATGGAAACCCTATTCCCCGAGATAGTGATCTCCTCTTGACCAGGGCCCAAAAGGCTTGGGTCAAAACTAGGCTACTGTACTGTACAGTGGTATTTGTACAGTACAGTATTGTTTCTGTTTTTTTACAAAAAAAATACTTCAAAAGGAGATTATTATTCTGTAGAGTAGTATCATTGTAATGGTAAACTATGAGTATGGTTAAGATGGGGGGGACAAAACTCACTTGTTCCTCTTGGTTTTTGAATAATGTTCATCTTCATCATCAGCATCGTCGTCATCGGCAGACGGAGAGTTAGAACCGTCCTCTGCTGAGAGAACGGACACACAGACAGAAGCGTAGCACACATCCTTTTTTCGAGTGGACTCCAACAGACGCAGAGTGGAACAAACATCCCTTTTCAATGGACTCCGTCTTCACATAATTGGTCATTAAAAACCACTGTGAGAGAACCTATCAGACTAGAGTAGCATTACTGCTCACCGTCTTATCAGCCACAAGTCAATGTTCAGTTCGTCGGGGGTTGTCCACATATTTACCAAAGTTAATTTGCCAGACATGCTTTGTTGGAACAGTGAGGTTCAGGTATAAGGTCATCGATACATAATCAGCTGGTAACTGCAATAAGGCTAAATCAATAAAGACAACCCGACCTCTGGGAAATCTAGTCCGGGGAGATATCATCGCTGACAAGATCCAATCCAATATTTACAGAGCCAGCCACACACAGGACTTCCATATCATCTATTCTAGTAGAACACAAAAGAGATGGGGTGCATCCCAAATGGGACCCTAAAACCTATATAGTGCACTTCTTTGGACCGGGGACCATAGGGAATAGCATGTCATTGGACCAGGCCCATAGGCAATAGCATGTCATTGGACCAGGGCCCATAGGGAATAGCATGTCATTGGACCAGGGCCGATAGGGAATAGTGTGTCATTGGACCAGGGCCCATAGGGAATAGTGTGTCATTGGACCAGGGCCCATAGGGAATAGCATGTCATTGGACCAGGGCCCATAGGGAATAGCATGTCATTGGACCAGGGCCGATAGGGAATAGTGTGTCATTGGACCAGGGCCATAGGGAATAGTGTGTCATTGGACCAGAGCCCATAGGGAATAGTGTGTCATTGGACCAGGGCCCATAGGGAATAGTGTGTCATTGGACCAGGCCCATAGGGAATAGTGTGTCATTGGACCAGGGCCCATAGGGAATAGCATGTCATTGGACCAGGGCCGATAGGGAATAGTGTGTCATTGGACCAGGGCCCATAGGGAATAGTGTGTCATTGGACCAGGGCCGATAGGGAATAGTGTGTCATTGGACCAGGGCCGATAGGGAATAGTGTGTCATTGGACCAGGGCCGATAGGGAATAGTGTGTCATTGGACCAGAGCCCATAGGGAATAGTGTGTCATTGGACCAGGGCCCATAGGCAATAGCATGTCATTGGACCAGGCCCATAGGGAATAGTGTGTCATTGGACCAGGGCCCATAGGGAATAGTGTGTCATTGGACCAGGGCCATTGGACCAGAGCCCATAGGGAATAGTGTGTCATTGGACTAGGCCCATAGGCAATAGCATGTCATTGGACCAGGCCCATAGGGAATAGTGTGTCATTGGACCAGGGCCCATAGGGAATAGTGTGTCATTGGACCAGGGCCCATAGGGAATAGTGTGTCATTGGACCAGAGCCCATAGGGAATAGTGTGTCATTGGACCAGGGCCGATAGGGAATAGTGTGTCATTGGACCAGGGCCGATAGGGAATAGTGTGTCATTGGACCAGAGCCCATAGGGAATAGTGTGTCATTGGACTAGGCCCATAGGCAATAGCATGTCATTGGACCAGGCCCATAGGGAATAGTGTGTCATTGGACCAGGGCCCATAGGGAATAGTGTGTCATTGGACCAGGGCCCATAGGGAATAGTGTGTCATTGGACCAGGGCCGATAGGGAATAGTGTGTCATTGGACCAGGGCCATAGGGAATAGTGTGTCATTGGACCAGGGCCCTAGGGAATAGTGTGTCATTGGACCAGGGCCATAGGGAATAGTGTGTCATTGGACCAGGGCCCATAGGCAATGGCATGTCATTGGACCAGGCCCATAGGGAATAGTGTGTCATTGGACCAGGGCCCATAGGGAATAGTGTGTCATTGGACCAGGGCCGATAGGGAATAGTGTGTCATTGGACCAGAGCCCATAGGGAATAGTGTGTCATTGGACCAGGCCCATAGGCAATAGCATGTCATTGGACCAGGCCCATAGGGAATAGTGTGTCATTGGACCAGGGCCCATAGGGAATAGTGTGTCATTGGACCAGGGCCCATAGGGAATAGTGTGTCATTGGACCAGGGCCCATAGGGAATAGTGTGTCATTGGACCAGGGCCCATAGGGAATAGTGTGTCATTGGACCAGGGCCGATAGGGAATAGTGTGTCATTGGACCAGGGCCCATAGGGAATAGTGTGTCATTGGACCAGGCCCATAGGCAATAGTGTGTCATTGGACCAGGGCCCATAGGGAATAGTGTGTCATTGGACCAGGGCCCATAGGGAATAGTGTGTCATTGGACCAGGGCCCATAGGGAATAGTGTGTCATTGGACCAGGGCCCATAGGGAATAGTGTGTCATTGGACCAGGGCCATGGGAATAGTGGTCATTGACCAGGGCCAAGGTTCCAGTGTCATTGGACCAGCCCATAGGGAATAGTGTGTCATTGGACCAGGGCCATAGGGAATAGTGTGTCATTGGACCAGGGCCATAGGGAATAGTGTGTCATTGGACCAGAGCCCATAGGGAATAGTGTGTCATTGGACTAGGCCCATAGGCAATAGCATGTCATTGGACCAGGCCCATAGGGAATAGTGTGTCATTGGACCAGGGCCCATAGGGAATAGTGTGTCATTGGACCAGGGCCCATAGGGAATAGTGTGTCATTGGACCAGGGCCGATAGGGAATAGTGTGTCATTGGACCAGGGCCATAGGGAATAGTGTGTCATTGGACCAGGGCCATAGGGAATAGTGTGTCATTGGACCAGGGCCATAGGGAATAGTGTGTCATTGGACCAGGGCCATAGGGAATAGTGTGTCATTGGACCAGGGCCATAGGGAATAGTGTGTCATTGGACCAGGGCCCATAGGGAATAGTGTGTCATTGGACCAGAGCCCATAGGGAATAGTGTGTCATTGGACTAGGCCCATAGGCAATAGCGTGTCATTGGACCAGGCCCATAGGGAATAGTGTGTCATTGGACCAGGGCCCATAGGGAATAGTGTGTCATTGGACCAGGGCCCATAGGGAATAGTGTGTCATTGGACCAGGGCCGACATAGTGTGTCATTGGACCAGGGCCATAGGGAATAGTGTCATTGGACCAGGGCCCATAGGGAATAGTGTCATTGGACCAGGGCCCATAGGGAATAGTGTGTCATTGGACCAGGGCCGATAGGGCGTGTCATTGGACCAGGGCCCATAGGAAATGATGTCATTGGACCAGGGCCCATAGGGAACAGGGTGCCATTTAAAAATGCAACCATGAGATGGTTTGACATCCTAAAGGTTCCATATAGCCCTTCCATTCGTGATCATCTCCTTCAGTGAACAGAGACATCACGATCCTCTGGTAGTCTGGGATCGACAGGCAATGGAACTGACCCACTGTATATAGGATCTAGTATATCAGGCCATTTCATTGGCCTCCGTATTAATTAACAGATCACTAAAAAAACATGTTTATTAACATCATTAGAAAAATAGCGGACTGATAATGAGCTTCTCGGTTCCATCGAAAGCCACGGCCTGGTAAATACCCGCTTTACCATGAAGAAGAGTCCTAACGAGGCCCAACTAAACGACCAGATGAAGACAAGCCAACGGGGAAGAATTACCACAAACTTACTGGACAAAGAATCCTTTTTGCGTTTATGTGGAGGATCTTCTATAATCCTGTTGAGATCCTCTCCACGGTCTTTCAGATCTACTGGCTGATCCCAAACAGAGAGCTGTATCGTTGGGTTGAAGAAAAACACTCTGTCGTCCCCGTCCACACCACACACCTGAGGAGAAACGATCATAATAATGTAAGGATGAGAGTTGAATTAGTCATGCCTGTCCGGTTCCCTACTGGTGTGTGTCAACGCAAGATAGCTGAGATGGTGTTTGCCTGTCAAGAATAAACATGTGTTTTGTAGACTAGAGAGCCAGTATGATGCCTCTGTCAGGTCTTTAACTTTATTTTTAAAGTTGATGCTCCACTCTCTGAACCCTTCAAACTTCACTCTGCAATAATAATAATAACATTCTAAACACACATCTGTGGAGGGCAGAACCAGAAGTGTTCTATGACATGATAAACAACAGTATGACAGGAAATGATCTGGGGAGAGCAGAACCAGAAGTGTTCTATGACATGATAAACAACAGTATGACAGGAAATGATCTGGGAGAGGAGAGAAGAACCAGAAGTGTTCTATGACATTATAAACAACAGTATGACAGGATCTGGGGAGAAGGGCAGAACCAGAAGTGTGCTACCCACTGGACCTACCTGCTGGACCATACCTGCTGGACCTGACCAGCTGGACCTACCTGCTGGACCTACCTGCTGGACAGAACCAGACAGGACCTAACTGGAAGGACCTACCCACTGGACCTACCTGCTGGACCCAGAAGTGTTCCTGCTGGACCTGCTGGACCTACCCACTGGACCTACCTGCTGGACCTACCCTGGACCTACCTGCTGGACCTACCTGCTGGACCTACCAGCTGGACCTACCTGCTGGACCTACCTGCTGGACCTACCAGCTGGACCTACCTGCTGGACCTACCTGCTGGACCTACCTGCTGGACCTACCTGCTGGACCTACCCACTGGACCTACCAGCTGGACCTACCAGCTGGACCTACCTGCTGGACCTACCTGCTGGACCTACCAGCTGGACCTACCTGCTGGACCTACCTGCTGGACCTACCTGCTGGACCTACCTGCTGGACCTACCCACTGGACCTACCTGCTGGACCTACCCACTGGACCTACCTGCTGGACCTACCAGATGGACCTACCCACTGGGACTACCAGCTGGGACTACCCACTGGGACTACCAGATGGACCTACCCACTGGGACTACCAGCTGGGACTACCCACTGGGACTACCAGCTGGGACTACCCACTGGGACTACCAGCTGGGACTACCCATTGGGACTACCAGCTGGGACTACCCACTGGGACTACCAGCTGGACCTACCCACTGGGACTACCCACTGGACCTACCCACTGGGACTACCAGCTGGACCTACCCACTGGGACTACCAGCTGGGACTACCCATAAGAACATGTACGAACAACACATTAAATAAAAGTGTGTTTGAAATGGCATATATGATTATATACTTGTATATTATACAGTGACATACAGTAAATAATAAATACGTAGATGAATATATGCTCTATGTAGTAAAAGGAGTATAACCACTGTAGTTATCTATCACTTAGTCTGACATAACATGTTATAGAAAGTGCTAGAATCTAACAGTTGATGTATTTCCAGTTGATGGTTTCTGAGGCAGAGTTGTTCCTGTTGTCGTCGTGCATCACTTCAGAGCTCTTCCTCCTTAAAGACGTTATGTATTTAAAGCCACAGGAGGAGTATTATTAACAGCTGCTACAGTCTATGAATCCCTGGGATAATTCAATATGTCTTCACGCTCAACCATATCAAATGAATTGTGAAGCTTTTACTTCCTGGTATTATCTGGCGGTGACTCGTCCTGTTATATGATATCATATTTAATTGGTGTGGCTAGCTATCGCTCAGCCATGCCATGATATTCACACAGCAGAAAGGTCTTTCAATATCTGGATAATATGTCACGATGAATCTCTCATGAGACTTTTCAATATTAGAATCATCAAACAAAATTAGGTTGGATTCGATTTGTTTATCAAATCATTATTATTATTTTTTTAATCTTTATTTTTTTTTAAACAATTTGCTTTGTTTAATAAAAACATGTATTTGAATCTAATAGTCATAAAATGAAAGCTGATGAATGGAAAAGGTTTAACACGGGTGGGTGATGGTTTTAAAAAACGAACATGCCGTTTAGGTGCTGGGCTGAGAAAGTGTTGTAAATGACAGGTTTCATGCAGAGCGTTTAAAGTCTGCTCTCAGCATCAACACACACGCTGACGGATCTAAAGGCTATTACATGTGGAGAACAACAAGTCCATTTTAAACAACAGATTACTCTGCAGACAGACACAGCTTGGCTTATTACACTATTGTCCCTGATATGAGTTTTTCCTTGTCGGGACGGAAATTATTTTTCTATCAGAGGTGTCGTTTTTTCTGTTGTTTTGAAAAGGGTTTTTACATACTGCGAGCGATTGATTATTCCTCACGTTATGACGACCATGATTAACACTGCTTTCCTGAGACTTTCACGAAATTATGACATCAGAAATAATAACCAGATATAAAATATGTTTTCAAGAAAAAGTGAAGAAAGTAGAGGCATGATTCCACTTTTTTTTCAGGTTTGGTGTTCAGTGATGACTGGAATGGGACAGATTCCTAAAGAGCTGAAATGTTCTGACATGTTTATTCAAACATTGACCAATCCTGGCAAGAGAACGTTACCATGGAGATCCGGGAACAGGGGTGGAAGCTACAGGACGCTTGTCTTTAGGGTCAACGTCCTCTTCCTCCATGGGGACCTCTACCATCTCCTGCTACAACACGCACGCACGCACACACACACACACACACACACACACACACACAGAGAGAGGGAGAAACACACACACACACATAGGTCAGAGGGCAGAATTAACACAACGCACCATGCAGATACCATTTTCACACTGTGGATCATAAACTGTTCTGTGCTTGGTCAGAGAGGTGTGGCTTAATGTGTTACCATGTCAGCTCAGTACAGAGAGGTGTGGCTTAATGTGTTACCAGGTCAGCTCAGTACAGAGAGGTGTGGCTTAATGTGTTACCAGGTCAGCTCAGTACAGAGAGGTGTGGCTTAATGTGTTACCAGGTCAGCGTAGTACAGAGAGGTGTGGCTTAATGTGTTACCAGGTCAGCGTAGTACAGAGAGGTGTGGCTTAATGTGTTACCAGGTCAGCTCAGTACAGAGAGGTGTGGCTTGATGTGCCTCTGCCTCTCTCTGCTATCTGCCTCTCTCTGCTATCTGTATCTGTCTGCTACCTGTATCTGTCTGCTACCTGTGTCTGTCTGCTACCTGTCTCTGTCTGCTATCTGTATCTGTCTACTACCTTTCCTCTCTCTGCTATCTGTGTCTGTCTGCTACCTGTCTCTGTCTGCTATCTGTATCTGTCTGCTACCTGCCTCTCTCTGCTATCTGTGTCTGTCTGCTACCTGTCTCTGTCTGTTTCTTTCTGCTATCTGTCTCTGTCTGCTATCTGTCTCTGTCTGCTATCTTCTCTGTCTGCTACCTGCCTCTCTCTGCTATCTGTGTCTGTCTGCTACCTGTCTCTGTCTGTCTCTTTCTGCTATCTGTATCTGTCTGCTATCTGTCTCTGTCTGCTATCTTCTCTGTCTGCTACCTGCCTCTCTCTGCTATCTGTGTCTGTCTGCTACCTGTCTCTGTCTGTCTCTTTCTGCTATATGTCTCTGTCTGCCATCTGTCTCTGTCTGTCGCTATCTGCTACCTGTCTCTGTCTGCTACCTGTCTCTGTCTGCTACCTGTCTCTGTCTGCTACCTGTCTCTGTCTGCTACCTGTCTCTGTCTGGTATCTGTCTCTGTCTGCTACCTGTCTCTGTCTGCTACCTGTCTCTGTCTGCTACCTGTCTCTGTCTGCTACCTGTCTCTGTCTGGTATCTGTCTCTGTCTGGTATCTGTCTCTGTCTGGTATCTGTCTCTGTCTGGTATCTGTCTCTGTCTGCTACCTGTCTCTGTCTGGTATCTGTCTCTGTCTGCTACCTCTGTCTGCTACCTGTCTCTGTCTGCTACCTGTCTCTGTCTGGTACCTGTCTCTGTCTGCTACCTGTCTCTGTCTGCTACCTGTCTCTGTCTGGTATCCTGTCTCTGTCTGTCTACCTGTCTCTGTCTGTTTCTGTCTGCTACTGTCTCTGTCTGCTACCTGTCTCTGTCTGGTACTGTCTCTGTCTGGTATCTGTCTCTGTCTGCTACCTGTCTCTGTCTGGTATCTGTCTCTGTCTGCTACCTGTCTCTGTCTGCTACCTGTCTCTGTCTGGTATCTGTCTCTGTCTGCTACCTGTCTCTGTCTGCTACCTGTCTCTGTCTGGTACCTGTCTCTGTCTGCTACCTGTCTCTGTCTGCTACCTGTCTCTGTCTGGTATCTGTCTCTGTCTGGTATCTGTCTCTGTCTGCTACCTGTCTCTGTCTGCTACCTGTCTCTGTCTGCTACCTGTCTCTGTCTGCTACCTGTCTCTGTCTGGTATCTGTCTCTGTCTGCTACCTGTCTCTGTCTGCTACCTGTCTCTGTCTGCTACCTGTCTCTGTCTGGTATCTGTCTCTGTCTGGTATCTGTCTCTGTCTGGTATCTGTCTCTGTCTGCTACCTGTCTCTGTCTGGTATCTGTCTCTGTCTGCTACCTTGCTCTGTCTGCTACTCTGCTACCTGTCTCTGTCTGCTACCTGTCTCTGTCTGGTACCTGTCTCTGTCTGCTACCTGTCTGTCTGCTACCTGTCTCTGTCTGGTACTGTCTGTCTGGTATCTGTCTCTGTCTGCTACCTGTCTCTGTCTGCTACCTGTTTCTGTCTGCTACCTGTCTCTGTCTGCTACCTGTCTCTGTCTGCTACCTGTCTCTGTCTGCTACCTGTCTCTGTCTGTCTCTTTCTGCTATCTGTCTCTTTCTGCTATATGTCTCTGTCTGGTATCTGTCTCTGTCTGCTATCTGTGCAAAACAGAATAACCTGAAATCAAATAGGTCTGACTTCAGCGTGTAGATATAGATGTGCATCCCAAATGGCACCATATTCCCTAAATAGTGCACTACTTTGACCAGAGCCCTATGGGCCCCATGGGCCTTGGACGATAGTAGTGCACCAGATAGGGAATAGGGTGTGATTTGGGAACCAGTCAGAGCTGCAGTGGAAATGGTGGTGCATATCTCTGTATCTATTCTGGATTCGGACAACACATTGATTGATAAGGTGTTCATAGTGAATGGTACAATGAGCCCACTGAACACATGGTCGGATCGGTCTGTGTTGTAATAGATATTGAATTACATTAATGTACTGTGATGATTGCATGTCTCAAACCTCTGTCTGGCCTGAGATGGGGTGGGGTTTTGGAGGAGATTAAGTGTTTTCGAAAAATCTCATTAAAAAGTGAATTGCATAGTTTGCAACAATGTAGTGTGACAACAATGTCAACAATATGGACAAATCAACACAAGCTGAATAGCAAAACTACATCGGTGGAAGGAAAATGTTCTGGATGATTTAAAGCATCAAACGCTTTCCTTTCTATTTATAACCCAGTGTGTCTTTACACGGCAGGGTAGCCTAGTGGTTAGAGTGTAGGGACGGCAGGTAGCCTAGTGGTTAGAGTGTAGGGACGGCAGGTAGCCTAGTGGTTAGAGTGTAGGGACGGCAGGGTAGACTAGTGGTTAGAGTGTAGAGGCGGCAGGTTAGCCTAGTGGTTAGAGCGTTGGACTAGTAACCGGAAGGTTGCAAGTTCAAACTCCCGAGCTGACAAGGTACAAATCTGTCGTTCTGCCCCTGAACAGGCAGTTAACCCACCGTTCCTCGGCCGTCATTGAAAGTAAGAATTTGTTCTTAACTGTCTTGTTAAATAAAGGTAAAAAACATCCAGTTTTGTTTATTCATACTGAGATCTAGTGGAGGAAAATGAACATTAAATTAATTTAACTTCAAATGTTTTTTTTTTATAATCCGGGGTTAATAGTGAAATAAGGGGTGTTGATTATAGTGTGACAAATGCTTTACCCTTGTAATGTCCACAACACCGTCCCAGATACAGCCAAATGCTTTACCCTTGTAATGTCCACAACACCGTCCCAGATACAGCCAAATGCTTTACCCTTGTAATGTCCACAACACCGTCCCAGATACAGCCAAATGCTTTACCCTTGTAATGTCCACAACACCGTCCCAGAAACAGCCAAATGCTTTACCCTTGTAATGTCCACAACACCGTCCCCGATACAGCCAGAGCCGTTCAATTACCAAGGCAACGCATGACCAACCCCTTATATTACTGAACCCCTTCACAGAGGGGGGGACGATTGGTCCCAAATGGCACCCTATCCCCCCTATGTAGTGCACTACTTTTGACCAGAGCCCAGGTGAAAAGTAGTGTACTATAAAGGGAACAGGGAGCCATTTGGGACCAATAAAGAGGCTGGTTGTGCCCGAGACTGTAGACGAACCGCCCCCACAGCATTCATTCGACTTTTAATGATTTACACATCCTCTCCTTCTGGGGGAGTTTTACTAATTAATACAGCCGGGAGGATTTAGCACACAATTACCTGGCGGAGGACTTAAATTGACCTCTCTTCCTATCAGAGCCAAGATGAAGCAGTGGTATTTGGACCCTAAATCTTACCGACTCTGTCCTGGTGCCCCTTTCCAACATCTAATTTGGCGAGCAGGAAGAAGTTTTATGCTGGTAGGTAGAGTGAAGAAAGTAGCATCAACAAAAATCTTCCAAACAGGAAGAACCAACCTCTTATCTCAGCACCCAGAAGCAGATCGGCTACTCAGCTGTGACGAGAGATTTCTCATTATCAGTGATGGAAAAAAGGACCCCAATTCTCATACTGGAGTAAAAGTAAAGACACCTTAATAGAAAATGACTGAAGTAAAAGTAAAGACCTCTTAATAGAAAATGACTGAAGTCAAAGTAAAGACACCTTAATAAAAATGACTCAAGAAAATGACTCAATAGAAAATGAAAAAAGTAAAGACCTCTTAATAGAAAATGACTGGTAAAATAAAGACTTGAATAAAAATGACTCTAAAAGTAAAGTCACCTGGTTTTAAATATTACTTGAATAAAAGTCTAAAAGTGATTTGCTAAAATATACTTACAGTAAGTATGGTAAGGTAAAAGTATAAATAATTTCAAATTCCTTATATTAAGAAAACCAGACAGCATCATTTTCTTGTTTTGTTTAATTTACAGATAGCCAGGGGCCACGCTCCAACACTCAGACATCATTTACAGATAGCCAGGGGCCACGCTCCAACACTCAGACATCATTTACAGATAGCCAGGGGCCACGCTCCAACACTCAGACATCATTTACAGATAGCCAGGGGCCACGCTCCAACACTCAGACATCATTTACAGACATCATTTTACAGATAGCCAGGGGCCACGCTCCAACACTCAGACATCATTTACAGATAGCCAGGGGCCACGCTCCAACACTCAGACATCATTTACAGATAGCCAGGGGCACGCTCCAACACTCAGACATCATTTACAGATAGCCAGGGGCCACGCTCCAACACTCAGACATCATTTACAAAGGGGCCACGATGCAACATGACATCATTTACAGATAGAGGGGCCACGCTCCAACACTCAGATCATTTACAGATAGCCAGGGGCTGTCCAACACTCAGACATCATTTACAGATAGCCAGGGATGTTCCAACACTCAGACATCATTTACAGATAGCCAGGGGCCAGTCCAACACAGACATCATTTACAGATAGCCAGGGGCCACGATGTTTTCTGTGTGTTTAGTAGTCCACCAGATCAGAGTCTGAAGAGCAGGGATGTTCTCTGTTTAGTGAGTCTGCCAGAGCAGGGATGTTCTCTGTTTAGTGAGTCTGCCAGAGCAGGGATGTTCTCTGTTTAGTGAGTCTGCCAGACCAGGGATGTTCTCTGTTTAGTGAGTCTGCCAGACCAGGGATGTTCT
Organism: Oncorhynchus gorbuscha; assembly: GCF_021184085.1. Classification (NCBI taxonomy): domain Eukaryota; kingdom Metazoa; phylum Chordata; class Actinopteri; order Salmoniformes; family Salmonidae; genus Oncorhynchus; species Oncorhynchus gorbuscha. The sequence goes on along the minus strand of NW_025745853.1, from coordinate 183,772 downwards.
CTGTTTAGTGAGTCCTCCAGATCAGAGGCTGTAGGGATGACCAGGGATGTTCTCTGTTTAGTGAATATTTCTTGTCTGCTAAGGATTCAGACCAGGGATGTTCATGATACCACTGTTTAGATTATCAAAGTGAGTCTGCCAAATCCATTTGTCATGTCAGGGAAAACCTTGATATCAGCTGATGTGTTGAATGTGGCCTAGATCTGATAGAGTCTGCCAGAGTTAGGGATGTTCTCTGTTTAGTGAGTCTGCCAGAGCAGGGATGTTCTCTGTTTAGTGAGTCTGCCAGAGCAGGGATGTTCTCTGTTTAGTGAGTCTGCCAGACCAGGGATGTTCTCTGTTTAGTGAGTCCTCCAGATCAGAGGCTGTAGGGATGATCATGGATGTTCTCTTGATAAGTGCGTGAATTATTCAATATTTCTTGTCCTGCTAAGGATTCAAAATGTAACGAGTACTTTTGGGTGTCAGGGAACTTGTATGGAGTAAAAAATACATGATACCACTGCTCAACATCTGATATCGATTATCAAAGTAGAACTGTTCCTCTGTTCCATCAAATCCATTTGTCATGTCTCACTACGGCACACAGGACTAAAACCTTGATATCAGCTGGTGTGGTTGAATGTGGCCTAGATCTGATAGAGATAGTTATGCCACAGCTTCAGTGTAAGTTAATGAACATTGTAATGTGGTTGCCACAGCTTCATGTGTTAATGAACTTGATCTGATTGAGGTAGTTATGCCACAGCTTCAGTGTAAGTTAATGAACATTGTAATGTGGTTGGATGTGGCCTAGATCTGATAGAGGTAGTTATGCCACAGCTTCAGTGTAAGTTAATGAACATTGTAATGTGGTTGGATGTGGCCTAGATCTGATAGAGATAGTTATGCCACAGCTTCAGTGTAAAGTAATGAACATTGTACGTCCCAAATGAAATCCCCTCTTTCCTTATATACCTAGTGCACTACGTTTGACCTGGGCCCATAGTGCTCTGGTTAAAAGTAGTGCACTACATAGGGAATAGGGTGCTGTTTTGAGGTCTAACACGACCACCTACCTACCTCTGTGTGTTTCTCCTGGGTTGTTTCCTGCAATGTATGCAGCACCAACGTTGTAGCGCATGACGCTCTTCTCCTGGACAACCGCTTATCTGCAGGAGTAAAGAGAGAGAGAGACAGCAAATTAGCTTGTGGATTGGATGTTGTTGTTGTTGTTGTTGTTGGTATAATATGATGATAACATTCCAAATCTATCTCAATGTAATTTGCAGCTGAGTAATCAACTCAAAGTATATGTACCAGGAGCCACATCACATCCAATCAAATGTTATTGATCACATGCACCGAATACAACAAGGTGGAGGAGACCTTACAGTGAAATGCTGATTTACGAGCCCCTAACCGACAGCACAGTTTAAACAGCAACAAAACAATACAGATAAGAAATAAGAGATGAAAGTAACAAGCAATTAAAGAGGAGCAGTGGGGGAAATAACCATTTAAACAGGAGGGATTCGTTGCACCGGGTAGCTGAGGTACATCACATCAATCTAGCTGTGGATGACTTGTCCTGTCCTCCCAGGCAGGTCAATGTGCTGAGGCACCGGGTAGCTGAGGTACATCACATCAATCTAGCTGTGGATGACTTGTCCTGTCCTCCCAGGCAGGTCAATGTGCTGAGGAACCGGGTAGCTGAGGTACATCACATCAATCTAGCTGTGGATGACTTGTCCTGTCCTCCCAGGCAGGTCAATGTGCTGAGGCACCGGGTAGCTGAGGTACATCACATCAATCTAGCTGTGGATGACTTGTCCTGTCCTCCCAGGCAGGTCAATGTGCTGAGGCACCGGGTAGCTGAGGTACATCACATCAATCTAGCTGTGGATGACTTGTCCTGTCCTCCCAGGCAGGTCAATGTGCTGAGGCACCGGGTAGCTGAGGTACATCACATCAATCTAGCTGTGGATGACTTGTCCTGTCCTCCCAGGCAGGTCAATGTGCTGAGGCACCGGGTAGCTGAGGTACATCACATCAATCTAGCTGTGGATGACTTGTCCTGTCCTCCCAGGCAGGTCAATGTGCTGAGGCACCGGGTAGCTGAGGTACATCACATCAATCTAGCTGTGGATGACTTGTCCTGTCCTCCCAGGCAGGTCAATGTGCTGAGGCACCGGGTAGCTGAGGTACATCACATCAATCTAGCTGTGGATGACTTGTCCTGTCCTCCCAGGCAGGTCAATGTGCTGAGGCACCGGGTAGCTGAGGTACATCACATCAATCTAGCTGTGGATGACTTGTCCTGTCCTCCCAGGCAGGTCAATGTGCTGAGGCACCGGGTAGCTGAGGTACATCACATCAATCTAGCTGTGGATGACTTGTCCTGTCCTCCCAGGCAGGTCAATGTGCTGAGGCACCGGGTAGCTGAGGTACATCACATCAATCTAGCTGTGGATGACTTGTCCTGTCCTCCCAGGCAGGTCAATGTGCTGAGGCACCGGGTAGCTGAGGTACATCACATCAATCTAGCTGTGGATGACTTGTCCTGTCCTCCCAGGCAGGTCAATGTGCTGAGGCACCGGGTAGCTGAGGTTCATCACATCAATCTAGCTGTGGATGACTTGTCCTGTCCTCCCAGGCAGGTCAATGTGCTGAGGCACCGGGTAGCTGAGGTACATCACATCAATCTAGCTGTGGATGACTTGTCCTGTCCTCCCAGGCAGGTCAATGTGCTGAGGCACCGGATAGCTGAGATACATCACATCAATCTAGCTGTGGATGACTTGTCCTGTCCTCCCAGGCAGGTCAATGTGCTGAGGCACCGGGTAGCTGAGGTACATCACATCAATCTAGCTGTGGATGACTTGTCCTGTCCTCCCAGGCAGGTCAATGTGCTGAGGCACCGGGTAGCTGAGGTACATCACATCAATCTAGCTGTGGATGACTTGTCCTGTCCTCCCAGGCAGGTCAATGTGCTGAGGCACCGGGTAGCTGAGGTACATCACATCAATCTAGCTGTGGATGACTTGTCCTGTCCTCCCAGGCAGGTCAATGTGCTGAGGCACCGGGTAGCTGAGGTACATCACATCAATCTAGCTGTGGATGACTTGTCCTGTCCTCCCAGGCAGGTCAATGTGCTGAGGCACCGGGTAGCTGAGGTACATCACATCAATCTAGCTGTGGATGACTTGTCCTGTCCTCCCAGGCAGGTCAATGTGCTGAGGCACCGGGTAGCTGAGGTACATCACATCAATCTAGCTGTGGATGACTTGTCCTGTCCTCCCAGGCAGGTCAATGTGCTGAGGCACCGGGTAGCTGAGGTACATCACATCAATCTAGCTGTGGATGACTTGTCCTGTCCTCCCAGGCAGGTCAATGTGCTGAGGCACCGGGTAGCTGAGGTACATCACATCAATCTAGCTGTGGATGACTTGTCCTGTCCTCCCAGGCAGGTCAATGTGCTGAGGCACCGGGTAGCTGAGGTACATCACATCAATCTAGCTGTGGATGACTTGTCCTGTCCTCCCAGGCAGGTCAATGTGCTGAGGCACCGGGTAGCTGAGGTACATCACATCAATCTAGCTGTGGATGACTTGTCCTGTCCTCCCAGGCACGTCTTTACAGCTAGAGGTGGGGAGGGGTGCAGAACACAAGAAGACCAAGCAGACAGACGGACACACGTACTGGGTGATGATGATGATGACGATGATGATTGGAGACAACAGTTAGTGGAGCAGCGGACGAAGATTAATCAGATTCAATTGAACACTCAAATGTTTTACATTACTGTCTGTGTCAAATGTTCTACATTACTGTCTGAGTCAAATGTTCTACATTACTGTCTGTGTCAAATGTTCTACATTACTGTCTGAGTCAAATGTTCTCCATTACTGTCTGTGTCAAATGTTCTACATTACTGTCTGTGTCAAATGTTCTCCATTAATATCTGTGTTAAATGTTCTACATTACTGACTGTGTCAAATGTTCTACATTACTGTCTGTGTCAAATGTTCTACATTACTGTCTGAGTCAAATGTTCTACGTTACTGTCTGAGTCAAATGTTCTATGTTACTGTCTGAGTCAAATGTTCTATGTTACTGTCTGAGTCAAATGTTCTACATTACTGTCTGTGTCAAATGTTCTATGTTACTGTCTGAGTCAAATGTTCTATGTTACTGTCTGAGTCAAATGTTCTACATTACTGTCTGAGTCAAATGTTCTACATTACTGTCTGAGTCAAATGTTCTGTGTTACTGTCTGAGTCAAATGTTCTACATTACTGACTGTGTCAAATGTTCTATGTTACTGTCTGAGTCAAATGTTCTACATTACTGTCTGTGTCAAATGTTCTATGTTACTGTCTGAGTCAAATGTTCTATGTTACTGTCTGAGTCAAATGTTCTACATTACTGTCTGAGTCAAATGTTCTACATTACTGTCTGAGTCAAATGTTCTGTGTTACTGTCTGAGTCAAATGTTCTACATTACTGACTGTGTCAAATGTTCTATGTTACTGTCTGAGTCAAATGTTCTACGTTACTGTCTGTGTCAAATGTTCTGTGTTACTGTCTGAGTCAAATGTTCTACATTACTGTCTGAGTCAAATGTTCTACGTTACTGTCTGAGTCAAATGTTCTACGTTACTGTCTGTGTCAAATGTTCTATGTTACTGTCTGTGTCAAATGTTCTATGTTACTGTCTGAGTCAAATGTTCTATGTTACTGTGTGAGTCAAATGTTCTACATTACTGTCTGTGTCAAATGTTCTATGTTACTGTCTGAGTCAAATGTTCTACATTACTGTCTGTGTCAAATGTTCTACATTACTGTCTGTGTCAAATGTTCTATGTTACTGTCTGTGTCAAATGTTCTACATTACTGACTGTGTCAAAGCTTTCATTTTAAACCCTCCAGGTTCCATGCTTACACGAGCGCACACACACACACACACACACACACACACACACACACACACACACACACACACACACACACACACACACACACACACACACACACACACACACACACACACACACACACACACACACACACACACACACACACACACACACACACACACACACACACACACACACACACACACTCTCTCTCTCTCTCTCTCTCTCTTTGTTGGAATAATGGTATAATTTTTACCAGGTGGAAAATGTTGCAATTATACAAAATGACTTGTTCATCTTTTGGGGATTCATTACAAAATACACAACCAGGCTGAGTTCGGTACCAAGTTAGTAACCAATTATAGGAGTATATGTCTATTAAATAGCAGAAGATCACCTGTGAAAACGGTCCAGTGCCTCTGAAATAACAGTAGCTGTAACTTTTTGATACCAACAAAAGCTTTACTTCCTCTGTGGTACAGTACAATGTTGACCTGGTGTTAGTATCTTCTACATTCCTGTCAGGTATACAGTACAATGTTGACCTGGTGTTAGTATCTTCTACATTCCTGTCAGGTATACAGTACAATGTTGACCTGGTGTTAGTATCTTCTACATTCCTGTCATGTTTACAGTACAATGTTGACCTGGTGTTATTATCTTCTACATTCCTGACAGGTATACAGTACAATGTTGACCTGGTGTTAGTATCTTCTACATTCCTGTCATGTTTACAGTACAATGTTGACCTGGTGTTAGTATCTTCTACATTCCTGTCAGGTTTACAGTACAATGTTGACCTGGTGTTAGTATCTTCTACATTCCTGTCAGGTTTACAGTACAATGTTGACCTGGTGTTAGTATCTTCTACATTCCTGTCAGGTTTACAGTACAATGTTGACCTGGTGTTAGTATCTTCTACATTCCTGTCAGGTTTACAGTACAATGTTGACCTGGTGTTAGTATCTTCTACATTCCTGTCAGGTTTACAGTACAATGTTGACCTGGTGTTAGTATCTTCTACATTCCTTTCAGGTAAAGCTATTCTCTCCTCTTCAGGTATACAGCAGTAATGTTGAACTCATGTTAATATCTTCCACAGATATGTTATTGAATGTATTCCAGCTGGGACATAACAAAGCAGCGATATTTATTGCAGCCCGATGGCGGTGTGAATATTGATGGAGCACAATAGCAAAATCAATACTAGTTCTCTGCAATCTAATTAGGAGTCGCGCACACACACACACGCACACGCACGCACGTGCACGCACGCACTCGCATACGCGCACACGCGCACACGCACACACACACACACACACACACACACACACACACACACACACACACACACACACACACACACACACACACACACACACACACACACACACACACACACACACACACAGAGGAGAGCTATAATGAAGGACAGTACACAATGGGTAGTCTAAAAGGTGAATTGGATTCTGCCACTACCCATGTTCCAGTTGTGTTAATATTTACTAAACACTAAACACAGTAAGGAATGAGACTAACAAATTAATATGCAGCTTAGAGTACGAACACAGATATATGCAGTATAGAGTTATTTATAGTACGAACATAGAAATATGCAGTATAGAGTGATCTATAGTACGAGCATAGAAATATGCAGTATAGAGTTATCTATAGAACAAGCATAGAAATATGCAGTATAGAGTTACCTATAGTACGAGCATAGAGATATGCAGTATAGAGTTACCTATAGAACGAGCATAGAAATACGCAGCTTAGAGTGATCTATAGTACAAGCATAGAGATATGCAGCTTAGAGTGATCTATAGTACGAGCATAGAGATATGCAGTATAGAGTTACCTATAGAACGAGCATATAAATACACAGCTTAGAGTGATCTATAGTACGAGCATAGAGATATGCAGTATAGAGTTACCTTTTGAACGAGCATAGAAATACGCAGCTTAGAGTGATCTATAGTACGAGCACACAGATATGCAGCTTAGAGTTATCTATAGCACGAGCATAGATATATGCAGCTTAGAGTGATCTATAGGCCGAGCATAGAAATATGCAGTATAGAGTGATCTATAGTACGAGCATAGAGATATGCAGCTTAGAGTGATCTATAGTACGAGCACACAGATATGCAACATAAGGATGTCTATGGTAAGAGCATAGAGGTACACACTGAGTGGACAAAATATTAGGAACACCTTCCTAATATTGAGTTGCACCTCCTTTTGCCCTCAGAACAGCCTCAATTCATCGGCACATGGACTCTACAAGACGCTGGAAAATATTCCACAGGGATGTTGGCCCGTGATGACTCCAATGCTTCCCTCAGTTGTGTCAAGTTGGCTGAATCAAATCTAATGTTATGGGTCACATGTGCCGATTACAACAGGTGGAGACCTTACAGTGAAATGCTGAATACAACAGACCTTATAGTGCAATGATGAGTACAACAGACCTTACAGTGAAATGATGAGTACAACAGACCTTACAGTGCAATGATGAATACAACAGACCTTACAGTGAAATGATGAGTACAACAGACCTTACAGTGAAATGCTGAATACAACAGACCTTATAGTGAAATGCTGAATACAACAGACCTTACAGTGAAATGCTGAATACAACAGACCTTACAGTGAAATGATGAATACAACAGACCTTACAGTGAAATGATGAATACAACAGACCTTACAGTGAAACGCTGAATACAACAGACCTTACAGTGAAATGCTGAATACAACAGACCTTACAGTGAAATGCTGAATACAACAGACCTTACAGTGAAACGCTGAATACAACAGGTGTAATAGACCTTACAGTGAAATGCTTACTTACGAGCCCCTAACCAACAATGCAGTTTTAAAAAATTAAATAAACTAAGATGAAGAAATAAAAGTAACAAGTATTCATAGAGCAGCAGTAAAATAACAATAGCGAGACGATATACAAGGGGTACCAGTACAGAGTCAATGTGGAAGCTATATACAGGGGGTACCAGTACAGAGTCAATGTGGAGGCTATATACAGGGGGTACCAGTACAGAGTCAATGTGGAGGCTATATACAGGGGGTACCGGTACAGAGTCAATGTGGAGGCTATATACAGGGGGTACCGGTACAGAGTCAATGTGGAGGCTATATACAGGGGTACCAGTACAGAGTCAATGTGGAGGCTATATACAGGGGTACCGGTACAGAGTCAATGTGGAGGCTATATACAGGGGGTACTGGTACAGGGGCACCGGTTAGTCCAGGTCATTGAGGTAATATGTTTTACAGCACTTTCCACTTGCTCAAACATGTTGAAAGGTTAAAATGTTGCACTCAAGGACTGTAGATGATGAACAAACAGATGAAATAATGTATACTGAGATGATCTGATACCTTACTAGTGTCATGTTTTGTCATTAATTATCATGTCTTGTCCCTGTGCTTCCCCTTCTATTCGTTTCCCTCTGCTGGTCTTATTAGGTTCTTTCCCTCTTTCTATCCCTCTCTCTCCCCCTCCCTCTCTCACTCTCTCGCTCTCTCTTCTCTCTATCGTTCCGTTCCTGCTCCCAGCTGTTCCTATTCCCCTAATCAATCATTTAGTCTTCCCACACCTGTTCCCGATCCTTTTCCCTGATTAGAGTCCCTATTTATCTCCTTGTTTTCCGTTCCTGCCCTGTCGGATCCTTGTCTATATTCACCGTGCTGTGTCTATGTTTTGCCCTGTCGTGTCGTGTTTCCCTCAGATGCTGCGTGGTGAGCAGGTGTCTGAGTCTGCTAGGTTCAAGTGCCTTCCCGAGGCAACCTGCAGTTCTTGATCAAGTCTCCAGTCTGTTCTCGTCTTTACGAGTAGTATTATGCCTTTTGTTTTGTTAAGTATCTTACTGGATTAAAAACTCTGTTTTCGCCAAGTCGCTTTTGGGTCCTCATTCACCTGCATAACAGAAGGATCCGACCAAGGAATGGACCCAGCGACTACAGAGGCTCGTAACACTGCCGTCAAGATCCAAGGAGCCATGCTCGGCAGACACGAGCAGGAATTGTCTGCTGCTCGCCATGCCGTGGAGAACCTGGCCGCTCAGGTTTCCGACCTCTCTGGACAGTTCCAGAGTCTTCGTCTCGTGCCACCTGTTACTTCCTGGCCTGCCGAGCCTCCGGAACCTAGGGTTAATAACCCACCTTGCTACTCCGGGCAGCCCACGGAGTGCCGCTCCTTTCTCACCCAGTGTGATATTGTGTTCTCTCTCCAACCCAACACATACTCTAGCGAGAGAGCTCGGGTTGCTTACGTCATTTCACTCCTTACTGGCCGGGCCCGAGAGTGGGGCACAGCTATCTGGGAGGCAAGGGCTGATTGTTCTAACAATTACCAGAACTTTAAAGAGGAGATGATTCGGGTTTTTGACCGTTCAGTTTTTGGTGGGGAGGCTTCTAGGGCCCTGGCTTCCCTATGCCAAGGTGATCGATCCATAACGGATTACTCTATAGAGTTTCGTACTCTTGCTGCCTCTAGTGACTGGAACGAGCCGGCGCTGCTCGCTCGTTTTCTGGAGGGACTCCACACAGTGGTCAAAGATGAGATTCTCTCTCGGGAGGTTCCTTCCAGTGTGGACTCTTTGATTGCTCTCGCCATCCGCATAGAACGACGGGTAAATCTTCGTCACCAAGCTCGTGGAAGAGAGCTCGCGTCAACGGTGTTTCCCTGCTCCGCATCGCAACCATCTCCCTCCTCTGGCTCAGAGACTGAGCCCATGCAGCTGGGAGGTATTCGCATCTCGACCAAGGAGAGGGAACGGTGGATCACCAACCGCCTGTGCCTCTATTGCGGATTTGATGGACATTTTGTCAATTCATGTCCAGTAAAAAGGCCAGAGCTCATCAGTAAGCGGAGGGCTACTGGTGAGCGCTATTACTCAGGTCTCTTCATCTAGATCCTGTACTACTATGTCGGTCCATCTACGCTGGACCGGTTCGGGTGCTACATGCAGTGCCTTGATTGACTCTGGGGCTGAGGGTTGTTTCATGGACGAAGCATGGGTTCGGAAACATAACATTCCTTTCAGACAGTTAGACAAGCCTACGCCCATGTTTGCCTTAGATGGTAGTCATCTTCCCAGTATCAGATTTGAGACACTACCTTTAACTCTCACAGTATCTGGTAACCACAGTGAGACTATTTCTTTTTTTGATTTTTCGTTCACCTTTTACACCTGTTGTTTTGGGTCATCCCTGGCTAGTATGTCATAATCCTTCTATTAATTGGTCTTGTGATTCTATCCTATCCTGGAACGTATCTTGTCATGTGAAGTGTTTAATGTCTGCCATCCCTCCCATTTCTTCTGTCCCCACTTCTCAGGAGGAACCTGGCGATTTGACAGGAGTGCCGGAGGAATATCATGATCTGCGCACGGTCTTCAGTCGGTCCCGAGCCAACTCCCTTCCTCCTCACCGGTCGTATGATTGTAGTATTGATCTCCTTCCGGGGACCACTCCTCCTCGGGGTAGACTATACTCTCTGTCGGCTCCCGAACGTAAGGCTCTCGAGGATTATTTATCTGTGTCTCTTGACGCCGGTACCATAGTGCCTTCTTCCTCTCCGGCCGGGGCGGGGTTCTTTTTGTTAAGAAGAAGGACGGTACTCTGCGCCCCTGCGTGGATTATCGAGGGCTGAATGACATAACGGTTAAGAATCGTTATCCGCTTCCCCTTATGTCATCAGCCTTCGAGATTCTGCAGGGAGCCAGGTGCTTTACTAAGTTGGACCTTCGTAACGCTTACCATCTCGTGCGCATCAGAGAGGGGGACGAGTGGAAAACGGCGTTTAACACTCCGTTAGGGCATTTTGAGTACCGGGTTCTGCCGTTTGGTCTCGCCAATGCGCCAGCTGTTTTTCAGGCATTAGTTAATGATGTTCTGAGAGACATGCTGAACATCTTTGTTTTTGTCTATCTTGACGATATCCTGATTTTTTCACCGTCACTCGAGATTCATGTTCAGCACGTTCGACGTGTTCTACAGCGCCTTTTAGAGAATTGTCTCTACGTAAAGGCTGAGAAGTGCTCTTTTCATGTCTCCTCCGTTACTTTTCTCGGTTCCGTTATTTCCGCTGAAGGCATTCAGATGGATTCCGCTAAGGTCCAAGCTGTCAGTGATTGGCCCGTTCCAAGGTCACGTGTCGAGTTGCAGCGCTTTTTAGGTTTCGCTAATTTCTATCGGCGTTTCATTCGTAATTTCGGTCAAGTTGCTGCCCCTCTCACAGCTCTTACTTCTGTCAAGACGTGTTTTAAGTGGTCCGGTTCCGCCCAGGGAGCTTTTGATCTTCTAAAAGAACGTTTTACGTCCGCTCCTATCCTCGTTACTCCTGACGTCACTAGACAATTCATTGTCGAGGTTGACGCTTCAGAGGTAGGCGTGGGAGCCATTCTTTCCCAGCGCTTCCAGTCTGACGATAAGGTTCATCCTTGCGCTTATTTTTCTCATCGCCTGTCGCCATCTGAGCGCAACTATGATGTGGGTAACCGTGAACTGCTCGCCATCCGCTTAGCCCTAGGCGAATGGCGACAGTGGTTGGAGGGGGCGACCGTTCCTTTTGTCGTTTGGACAGACCATAAGAACCTTGAGTACATCCGTTCTGCCAAACGACTTAATGCCCGTCAAGCTCGTTGGGCGTTGTTTTTTGCTCGTTTCGAGTTTGTGATTTCTTACCGTCCGGGTAGCAAAAACACCAAGCCTGATGCCTTATCCCGTCTGTTTAGTTCTTCTGTGGCTTCTACTGATCCCGAGGGGATTCTTCCTTATGGGCGTGTTGTCGGGTTAACAGTCTGGGGAATTGAAAGACAGGTTAAGCAAGCACTCACGCACACTGCGTCGCCGCGCGCTTGTCCTAGTAACCTCCTTTTCGTTCCTGTTTCCACTCGTCTGGCTGTTCTTCAGTGGGCTCACTCTGCCAAGTTAGCTGGTCATCCCGGTGTTCGAGGCACTCTTGCGTCTATTCGCCAGCGCTTTTGGTGGCCGACTCAGGAGCGTGACATGCGCCGTTTCGTGGCTGCTTGTTCGGACTGCGCGCAGACTAAGTCGGGTAACTCTCCTCCTGCCGGTCGTCTCAGACCGCTCCCCATTCCTTCTCGACCATGGTCTCACATCGCCCTAGACTTCATTACCGGTCTGCCTTTGTCTGCGGGGAAGACTGTGATTCTTACGGTTGTCGATAGGTTCTCTAAGGCGGCACATTTCATTCCCCTCGCTAAACTTCCTTCCGCTAAGGAGACGGCACAAATCATCATCGAGAATGTGTTCAGAATTCATGGCCTCCCGTTAGACGCCGTTTCAGACAGAGGTCCGCAATTCACGTCACAGTTTTGGAGGGAGTTCTGTCGTTTGATTGGTGCGTCCGTCAGTCTCTCTTCCGGGTTTCATCCCCAGTCTAACGGTCAAGCAGAGAGGGCCAATCAGACGATTGGTCGCATACTACGCAGCCTTTCTTTCAGAAACCCTGCGTCTTGGGCAGAACAGCTCCCCTGGGCAGAATACGCTCACAACTCGCTTCCTTCGTCTGCTACCGGGTTATCTCCGTTTCAGAGTAGTCTGGGTTACCAGCCTCCTCTGTTCTCATCCCAGCTTGCCGAGTCCAGCGTTCCCTCCGCTCAAGCGTTTGTCCAACGTTGTGAGCGCACCTGGAGGAGGGTGAGGTCTGCACTTTGCCGTTACAGGGCACAGACTGTGAGAGCCGCCAATAAACGCAGGATTAAGAGTCCAAGGTATTGTTGCGGCCAGAGAGTGTGGCTTTCCACTCGCAACCTTCCTCTTACGACAGCTTCTCGTAAGTTGACTCCGCGGTTCATTGGTCCGTTCCGTGTCTCCCAGGTCGTCAATCCTGTCGCTGTGCGACTGCTTCTTCCGCGACATCTTCGTCGCGTCCATCCTGTCTTCCATGTCTCCTGTGTCAAGCCCTTTCTTCGCACCCCCGTTCGTCTTCCCTCCCCCCTCCCGTCCTTGTCGAGAGCGCACCTATTTACAAGGTACGTAAGATCATGGACATGCGTTCTCGGGGACGGGGTCACCAATACTTAGTGGATTGGGAGGGTTACGGTCCTGAGGAGAGGAGTTGGGTTCCGTCTCGGGACGTGCTGGACCGTTCGCTTATTGATGATTTCCTCCGTTGCCGCCAGGGTTCCTCCTCGAGTGCGCCAGGAGGCGCTCGGTGAGTGGGGGGGGTACTGTCATGTTTTGTCATTAATTATCATGTCTTGTCCCTGTGCTTCCCCTTCTATTCGTTTCCCTCTGCTGGTCTTATTAGGTTCTTTCCCTCTTTCTATCCCTCTCTCTCCCCCCTCCCTCTCTCACTCTCTCGCTCTCTCTTCTCTCTATCGTTCCGTTCCTGCTCCCAGCTGTTCCTATTCCCCTAATCAATCATTTAGTCTTCCCACACCTGTTCCCGATCCTTTTCCCTGATTAGAGTCCCTATTTATCTCCTTGTTTTCCGTTCCTGCCCTGTCGGATCCTTGTCTATATTCACCGTGCTGTGTCTATGTTTTGCCCTGTCGTGTCGTGTTTCCCTCAGATGCTGCGTGGTGAGCAGGTGTCTGAGTCTGCTAGGTTCAAGTGCCTTCCCGAGGCAACCTGCAGTTCTTGATCAAGTCTCCAGTCTGTTCTCGTCTTTACGAGTAGTATTATGCCTTTTGTTTTGTTAAGTATCTTACTGGATTAAAAACTCTGTTTTCGCCAAGTCGCTTTTGGGTCCTCATTCACCTGCATAACAACTAGAGTCTGAGACACGCACGCACGCACGCACGCACACACACACACACACACACACTTGTACACACACTTGCACACACACACACAGAAACACAGTCTGTTTCTACAGTACTCATGGGAGATGCAGTGGGGAGAACAAGTTTCTGAATTCTTGTTTTAGATTCCGTCGCTCACAGTTGAAGTGTACCTATGATAAAAAAATTACAGACCTCTACGTGCTTTGTAAGTTGGAAAACCTGCAAAATCGTCAGTGTATCAAATACTTGTTCTCCCCACTGTATGTTTACTTGACTGAGAGCGGAGTGAAGGAGGTGCTGTCTGTCACACCACAGTGATACATTTCATCTCTTTACATGGTACCCTTCAAATCAATGATGGACAGATTGGTTCAGCCTTTATCCAGACATGAGGAAGGATGAAAGAAGATATAAAAGCATTTGATGTTGAGATGTCAACCTCCCCGAAAACAAAGATATAAAGGCCTACGAAGCCCACGGTACAGTACATCTGTTCTCCTACTGTAAGAAAGAGGGACGTTTCTTACAACGATGACATATTATTGAGAAGTTCAAGGGTTGTGTTACGTTGAAATATATTCTTCGCGGAGTGTAGGACTAAACTATTCAGTCTGACGAATACAAAATGAGCCTCTACGAGTTTATTATCCGATACAATATTTTCATAAACACATGAATATACAGTATGTACAAAAACATAAAACTGTGTGTTAATTGATATATTGATTGACTGACATATCCAACCTGATGGTCCTTCTGTAGCTCAGTTGGTAGAGCATGGCGCTTGTAACGCCAGGGTAGTGGGTTCGATCCCCGGAACCACCCATACGTAGAATGTATGCACACATGACTGTAAGTCGCTTTGGATAAAAGCGTCTGCTAAATGGCATATATTATAATTGATTGATTGATTGATTGACAGGGCCAAACCTGATGTTGATTGATTGATTAATTGATTGATTGATTGATTGATTGATTGATTGATTGATTGATGGATTGACAGGGCCAAACCTGATGTTGAGTGATTGATTGATTGATTGATTAATTTATTAATTGATTGAGAGGGCCAAACCTGATGTTGAGTGAGGTCTCCAGTCTCCGGTCATGAGAGCAACACCTGGTGCTGACAGTGATGTCATCCGGGCAAACTGGGCTGGCAGCATCGGTCCCATCAGGCCCTCCCAGGTGGCACTGGATCCTGCAGGTCAAACAACAGGGTAAGTTACCAGACATATCCTGTAGGTCAAACAACAGGGGAAGTTACCAGACATATCCTGTAGGTCAAACAACAGGGTAAGTTACCAGACATATCCTGTAGGTCAAACAGGGACAGGGTAAGTTACCAGACATATCCTGTAGGTCAAACAGGGACAGGATAAGTTACCAGACATATCCTGTAGGTCAAACAACAGGGGAAGTTACCAGACATATCCTGTAGGTCAAACAGGGACAGGGTAAGTTACCAGACATATCCTGTAGGTCAAACAGGGACAGGGTAAGTTACCAGGCATATCCTGTATGTCAAACAGGGACAGGGTAAGTTACCAGACATATCCTGTAGGTCAAACAACAGGGTAAGTTACTAGACATATCCTGTAGGTCAAACAGGGACAGGGTAAGTTACCAGACATATCCTGTAGGTCAAACAGGGACAGGGTAAGTTACCAGACATATCCTGTAGGTCAAACAGGGACAGGGTAAGTTACCAGGCATATCCTGTATGTCAAACAGGGACAGGGTTGGGCCCTAGGAGGAACGGGATCCTCAGTTGTACATAGCGTGACAATAACCATAGGAGTTATCCAGACAGAAACACACAAACAGACAGATCTGGGACCAGGCTACTGGTAAGGGATGGGGTTGGGCAGTGGGTCGGCACAAAGGCAGCCCCACGACATGAAACCCAGTCAGCCGGCACTGTGTGTGAGGCTCCTGGGAGAGACGCTGAAGTGGTCACATCAGTTAACTCTTCAGCACCCTGGATTTTATCCCAAATAGCACCTTATACCTACATAGTTCACTACTTTAGACCAGGGTACAAAGGGAAAATGGTGCTAATTAACATGCACACTTTGTGTTTCAGCTACTGGTTCATATCTACTGGTTCATATCTACTGGTTCATATCTACTGGTTCATATCTACTGGTTCATATCTACTGATTCATATCTACTGGTTCATATCTACTGGCTCATATCTACTGGTTCATATCTACTGGTTCATATCTACTGGCTCATATCTACTGGCTCATATCTACTGGTTCATATCTACTGGTTCATATCTACTGGTTCATATCTATTGGTTCATATTCACTGGCTCATATCTACTGGCTCATATCTACTGGCTCATATCTACTGGTACATATCTACTGTCTCATATCTACTGGTTCATATCTACTGGCTCATATCTACTGGTTCATATCTACTGGTTCATATCTACTGGCTTATATCTACTGATTCATATCTACTGGCTCATATCTACTGGCTCATTTCTACTGGTTCATATCTACTGGCTCATATATACTGGTTCATATCTACTGGCTCAATGTACTGGCTCATATCTACTGATTCATATCTACTGGCTCAATGTACTGGCTCATATCTACTGGTTCATATCTATTTGTTCATATTCACTGGCTCATATCTACTGGCTCATATCTACTGGCTCATATCTACTGGTTCATATCTACTGGCTCATATCTACTGGTTCATATCTACTGGTTCATATCTATTGGTTCATATTCACTGGTACATATCTACTGGCTCAGATCTACTGGCTCAATGTACTGTCTCAGGTCTAGTCAGGCTGGGTCTATGTAGAAGAGGGTATTTGCCTTGTTAACAGACATTATGTTTGACACACACACACACACACACACACACACACACACACACACACACACACACACACACACACACACACACACACACACACACACACACACACACACACACACACACACACACACACACACACACACACACACACACACACACACACACGCACAGTAGACGTCCATGTTTTTAAAATATATGTCAACTCCAAAGTGTGTTTTGTTAGTCTTTTGGTCGATGTGTCGGTCCCCAGTAAGACTGGCTGTCGTCGTTGGTAACGGCCGTTATGATACATCAAACAAATACAAATCAAACGTGTTCAAAACTGTATCAGAAACAGCGTGGAATCCGTCAGTATGTCAAGTTGAGACAAGTCTGTCACACCCTGACTGACCATAGTTTGCTTTGTATGTTTCTATGTTTTGGTTGGTCAGGGTGTGATCTGAGTGGGCATTCTATGTTGGATGTCTTGTTTTGTCTATTTCTATGTCTGGCCTGATATGGTTCTCAATCAGAGGCAGGTGTTAGTCACTGTGTCTGATTGGGAACCATATTTAGGTTTCCCTGTGTGTTGGTGGGTGATTGTTCCTGTCTCTGTGTTTTACACCAGATAGGACTGTTTTAGGTTTCCCTGTGTGTTGGTGGGTGATTGTTCCTGTCTCTGTGTTTTACACCAGACAGGACTGTTTTAGGTTTCCCTGTGTGGGTGATTTTTCCTGTCTCTGTGTTTTACACCAGACAGGACTGTTTTAGGTTTCCCTGTGTGTTGGTGGGTGATTGTTCCTGTCTCTGTGTTTTACACCAGACAGGACTGTTGTAGGTTTTCCACGTTTATTGTTTTTGTTAGTTTATTTATGTCTAGTGTCTTTATTTAAAAAAACATGAATAAAAGCCATGCTGCGTTTTGGTCCACCTCTACTTCACCTAAAGAAAACCGTTACAAACTCATGTCGTTTTAAGTTAACTCACCTTTATAACCGATTATAACTAAAGATACTTACGTCACATCAACTCCATTATCTACAGGAGATCTTTATTTTGCCTTCATTTAACCAAGCAAGTCATTTAGAATACATTATATATATATTTTACAATAACAACAACATATTGATTGCAGAGTTTCTTTCAAAGCAGATATATATATATATATTTTGTAGTAATGTCAACACAGCTCCAGGCTCATTTTGCAAAACGCAACATGTGGTCTGTTTTATATTCCTTCCCGTCTGCCTGGTGAATTCTCCCTGATAAGTGCAGTTTGTTTGGAAAGGTTAATTGTGTTTGGAATAAGCCAAGGGTTGATGGAAATTACTCGAGCTCAGTTAATCCAGCTGCCTGTCTGACTGTCTTTATGAATATGTATATTGTTTCTTTTTTGTCTGTTGTCAAAAGGCTGGAACAGACATGTATAATGCAAATTAGGAATTTTATAACAATCGCTACAAAAACCCAGCAACAACATCATCAACATCAACAACAACAACAACAACAACACCCACTGCAATGTGGAGAAACAACATGTTTCCACAAAAGTCAACATATTTCAACTTCATGGGAACAATCAAAACGTTAAATTGTACAGAGTTTGCTAACGTTGTAAAGTTGTTTAATAAGCTGGTGTGTGGACTGCTAAGCAATCAACCCACTATTAGTTATACAACAGCCAGGCGTTCAAGGTCTGGGATACGAGACGTTCAATGGAATGGTTGAGTGTCAAACATATACCCCATTCAATATATAGTGTCGTTATCACTGAGGGTGACAAAAACATTAAGAACACAGTCCTAATGTTTTGTTTCACCCTGTAGGTAGGCAGGACTGGGGTTCTGAATGGAGAGGACAGAGATTATGTTCTTTACTAGAACCTGTAGGTAGGCAGTACTGGGGTTCTGAATGGAGAGGACAGAGATTCTGTTCTTTACTAGAACCTGTAGGTAGGCAGTACTGGGGTTCTGAATGGAGAGGACAGAGATTCTGTTCTTTACTAGAACCTGTAGGTAGGCAGTACTGGGGTTCTGAATGGAGAGGACAGAGATTCTGTTCTTTACTAGAACCTGTAGGTAGGCAGGACTGGGGTTCTGAATGCAGAGGTCAGAGATTATGTTCTTTACTAGAACCTGTAGGTAGGCAGGACTGGGGTTCTGAATGGAGAGGTCTGTCACACCCTGGTCGAAGTTTATAGTGTCGTTATCACTGAGGGTGACAAAAACATTAAGAACACAGTCCTAATGTTTTGTTTCACTCTGTAGGTTGGCAGGACTGGGGTTCTGAAAGGAGAGGACAGAGATTCTGTTCTTTACTAGAACCTGTAGGTAGGCAGTACTGGGGTTCTGAATGGAGAGGTCAGAGATTATGTTCTTTACTAGAACCTGTAGGTTGGCAGGACTGGGGTTCTGAATGGAGAGGACAGAGATTCTGTTCTTTACTAGAACCTGTAGGTTGGCAGGACTGGGGTTCTGAATGCAGAGGTCAGAGATTCTGTTCTTTACTAGAACCTGTAGGTAGGCAGGACTGGGGTCTGAATGCAGAGGTCAGAGATTCTGTTCTTTACTAGAACCTGTAGGTAGGCAGGACTGGGGTCTGAATGGAGAGGTCTGTCACGCCCTGGTCGAAGTTTATAGTGTCGTTATCACTGAGGGTGACAAAAACATTAAGAACACAGTCCTAATGTTTTGTTTCACTCTGTAGGTAGGCAGGACTGGGGTCTGAACGGAGAGGACAGAGATTCTGTTCTTTACTAGAACATGTAGGTTTCTCACTTATGGATGGCACGAGCTGCATTATGGGGGAAGGGAATGGACAGGGTTGTATGTATATTAAATACTGTGGTATTTACTATAGTTTAAAAAAAGACTACTGTAGTATTTACTAAAGTTTTATAAAAGACACTACTGTAGTATTTACTATAGTATTCTACAGTATACTGCAACATTTTATAGTAAGTACTAGACATGATCGAGGGATACTACAGTGTGTAGTGTAGTATTCTACAGTATATTACTGCAGTATTCGATAGTATGTAGTAAATTGTAATATGTTTTAAGGTGGGGGTTTAACAATACATTATACCACCCAGTCAACCATCACATTATTCCACACTATTCACAGACGGCAAAAGCAAGTGGATATCAGTAATAACAGATTACAGCCGGGACATGTTTATTATGCTGATTCAGAAGAAGAGTGGATATCGGTAATAACAGATTACAGCCGGGACACGTTTATTACGCTGATTCAGAAGAAGAGTGGATATCAGTAATAACAGATTACAGCCGGGACACGTTTATTATGCTGATTCAGAAGAAGCTTCAGTCCAGCGTTTAGGGCTTGGTGTGAAAACAGCCTGGTGACAACACCGTAGAGAACCATGAACAGGCTTAGTCCCGCAATCCCAAATGGCATTCTTTACCCAGAGTGCAGTATGTTTGACCAAGGAGACTATCAGGCCCTATATATAGAGAATAGGGTACCATTTGGCATGTGTTCTTAATCTCCTTAATTCCACTGAGACTACTCTGTGCTCTGTAGGAGGTCTCTTCGAGGATCATGAATACCAGCGCTGTCTGCACAGAGTGATCTGATTGACCCAATTTAACAGAACTCCCACATCAGGCTAATAGGACTATCTATAAAAGACTGACTGTCACAGTGACGGGAGTGTTTCTGCATTCCAAGTGGCACCCTATTCCCTATATAGTGCACTACTTTTAACCATGTCCCATAGGGCTCAAATATATAAATAGGGAATAGGATGCGATTTCGGACACACCCTATGAAAGTAGTCGAGAAAGTCCCTGATCCGAAAGATTATTCTCTTCTGAGGAGATAGCAGCAGCTATTGATGAAAGTCTGAGATGAGAGGAGGCCTTGAGACGACAGAACACCCCATCATAGATCAATACCATCTATTTTCTATTCTGATTCTATGGAACACGCCGTCATCAAGTCATCTTCACGCTCTCAAAGACCAGAGGAGAGGCTTCTATCATCGTGAGGCAGCGTGATGTCTGTCTCTGGCTGCATTCAGGGTGTAATATATTGAATTTAGCAGCCAATTTCATCCAATGCGACTTACAGAGATTGTCTACGTGCATTTTATATATCGCTTTCCCCCCACCGGGAATCGAACACACAACCGTGCCGTTGCAAATGCCTTGTTCTACCAACTGGGTCATACAGGACCACTTCATAGCGTGTGGAAATCAGCTCGTCACAAACGGACTGACAGAGAGAGGAGAGATGAGAGAGGAGAGAACCCACACCCCGCTGGGAACAGCCAGGTCTTCACTACACCTCTCGGCACACTATCAGATTAACAATGTGCTGTTGGTTGTCTTGTCGTATAATCAGCCTGCGGCCCAAATAGCACACTATAGTCCCTGTGTAGTGTGCTACTTTTGACCAGAGCCCTATGAGCCCCAGTTAGTAGAACTGCACTATAAATAGAGAATAGGGGTCCATTTTGGACACAGGCTCAGTCAGAACGGAACGGTGCCACCGACCAGGAGAGATGGCTTTGGGCTTTAGAAATAGAAACTCCTCATAATCTGGTTTACTTGAATACATTATTCTATTAATAGATGTAGTTCATGTGTTCATAAATATTGAATGTTAAAATGCTCCTCTGTAAATACCCACCACCCTTGTAGTCAACATGTAAATACTGGTTTGCTTCCCAAATGGGACCATATTCTCTACAAAGTGCACCACTTTTGACCAGAGCCCTATGGGACCTACAGGTTAACTATATGTGAATAATAACTACCATGGGATATAACAGCAAGCGAGCCCTCCTCCAGGCTTTGCACTGTCTCTCTATGAAAAAAATGAAGAGGAAGTACTGTGTGTATTTCAGTAATCTGCTACAATTAACCCACAGGCACTTATCGTGGGCGTCTTGTACATTAGCAAAATACATAATGCAGTATTCATAAGGCCTCATTGGAATGGAATTCAAATTAAACTGAAATAAAAGCACTGAAAGAAGTTAATAATTCCAAAGTATAAAGAATAACTAGGCTGCTGCCCCATCAGGTTCTGGTAACGGTTTTCATTGGTGGAAGAAAGAGTAGACCAAAACGCAGCGTGGTAAGTGTTCATGTTGGAAATTTAATCAAAACTGAACACAGAACAAAATAACAACGAGAAATAACGAGAACGAAACAGTTCTGTCAGGTGATAAACAGAAAACAACTACCCACAACTCAAGGTCCTTCTGTAGCTCAGTTGGTAGAGCATGGCGCTTGTAACGCCAGGGTAGTGGGTTCGATCCCCGGGACCACCCATACGTAGAATGTATGCACACATGGCATATATTAAGGACGAAACCAGGCTGACTAACTATGGTTCTCAATCAGAGACAACCAGGCTGACTAACTATGGTTCTCAGAGACAACCAGGCTGACTAACTATGGTTCTCAATCAGAGACAACCAGGCTGACTAACTATGGTTCTCAATCAGAGACAACCAGGCTGACTAACTATGGTTCTCAATCAGAGACAACCAGGCTGACTAACTATGGTTCTCAATCAGAGACAACCAGGCTGCCTAACTATGGTTCTCAATCAGAGACAACCAGGCTGCCTAAGTATGGTTCTCAATCAGAGACAACCAGGCTGCCTAAGTATGGTTCTCAATCAGAGACAACCAGGCTGCCTAACTATGGTTCTCAATCAGAGACAACCAGGCTGCCTAAGTATGGTTCTCAATCAGAGACAACCAGGCTGCCTAACTATGGTTCTCAATCAGACAACCAGGCTGCCTAAGTATGGTTCTCAATCAGAGACAACCAGGCTGCCTAACTATGGTTCTCAATCAGAGACAACCAGGCTGCCTAACTATGGTTCTCAATCAGAGACAACCAGGCTGCCTAACTATGGTTCTCAATCAGAGACAACCAGGCTGCCTAACTATGGTTCTCAATCAGAGACAACCAGGCTGCCTAAGTATGGTTCTCAATCAGAGACAACTATTGACAGGCTGCCTAACTATGGTTCTCAATCAGAGACAACTATTGACAGGCTGCCTAACTATGGTTCTCAATCAGAGACAACCAGGCTGCCTAAGTATGGTTCTCAATCAGAGACAACTATTGACAGGCTGACTCTGATTGGGAACCATACCAAGTTGAACACATAGAAATACAAACATAGAACATAACATAGAATGCCCACCCCAACTCACGCCCTGACCAAACTAAAATAGAGACATAAAAAAGGAACTAAGGTCAGGACGTTCTGCTTTTAATCATGGAGGTACAGATTCTATATGTTAAACCTCTGTATTACTCTCTTGTCATTTGTTAACAGTTGGATGACCTCACATCACCAAGACTAGATCTGTGAAGTTGCCACAGCTCCAACTGAAATAAGCCTGAATGACCTCACATCACCAAGACTAGATCTGTGAAGTTGACACAGCTCCAACTGAAATAAGCCTGAATGTAAATAAAAACACATGCCTCGTAAATTTGCAAAACGCATCTCCGTGTCACGGTCGTCGTAAGGAGGAGACCACAAGGCGCAGCGTGATATGCGTTTACATCTTTAATTAAGAAAGAACACTGAACAAACTAGCAAAATAACAAAATGAACCGTGAAGCTAATATGAGAAGTGCAGACAGGCTACTAAACATAGAATAAGAACCCACAAATACGCTATGGACAAATGGCTACCTAAATATGGTCCCCAATTAGAGACAACGATAAACAGCTGCCTCTGATTGGGAACCAATTCAGGCCACCATAGACATACATATACCTAGGCTTACTAAACCCCTAGACTTACAAAAACAAGCATACCCACCCTCGTCACACCCTGACCTAACCAAAATAATAAAGAAAACAGAGATAACTGAGGTCAGGGCGTCACACCCTGACCTAACCAAAATAATAAAGAAAACAGAGATAACTGAGGTCAAGGCGTCACACCCTGACCTAACCAAAATCATTTAGAAAACAGAGATAACTGAGGTCAGGCGTGACCCCTGATTAATAAACAAAACAGAGATAACTGAGGTCAGGGCGTGACCCCTGACCTTAATAAAGAAAACAGAGATAACTGAGGTCAGGCGACCCTGACCCCAAAATCATTTATAAAACAGGAGAGACTGACCCCTGATTAACCAAACAGGAGAGACTGACACCCTGATTATAAACAGGAGAGACTGACCCCTGAATATAAACAATAGGAGAGACTGCCCCCTGAATATAAACAACAGGAGAGACTGACCCCTGATTATAAACAGGAGAGACTGCCCCCCTGAATATAAACAACAGGAGAGACTGACCCCTGAATATAAACAACAGGAGAGACTGCCCCTGAATATAAACAAGAGAGACTGCCCCTGAATATAAACAAGAGAGACTGCCCCTGAATATAAACAAGAGAGACTGCCCCTGAATATAAACAAGAGAGACTGCCCCCTGAATATAAACAGGAGAGACTGCCCCTGAATATAAACAAGAGAGACTGCCCCCAGGAGAGACTGAATATAAACAAGAGAGACTGCCCCCTGAATATAAACAGGAGAGACTGCCCCCTGAATATAAACAAGAGAGACTGCCCCCTGAATATAAACAAGAGAGACTGCCCCCTGATTATAAACAGGAGAGACTGCCCCCTGAATATAAACAAGAGAGACTGCCCCCTGAATATAAACAAGAGAGACTGCCCCTGAATATAAACAGGAGAGACTGACCCCTGATTATAAACAGGAGAGACTGCCCCCTGAATATAAACAGGAGAGACTGCCCCTGAATATAAACAGGAGAGACTGCCCCTGAATATAAACAGGAGAGACTGCCCCCTGAATATAAACAGGAGAGACTGCCCCTGAATATAAACAGGAGAGACTGCCCCCTGAATATAAACAAGGAGAGACTGCCCCCTGAATATAAACAAGAGAGACTGCCCCCTGAATATAAACAAGAGAGACTGCCCCTGAATATAAACAAGAGAGACTGCCCCCTGAATATAAACAAGAGAGACTGCCCCCTGAATATAAACAGGAGAGACTGCCCCCTGAATATAAACAAGAGAGACTGAATATAAACCCTGCCCCCTGAATATAAACAAGAGAGACTGCCCCTGAATATAAACAAGAGAGACTGCCCCCTGAATATAAACAAGAGAGACTGCCCCCTGAATATAAACAAGAGAGACTGCCCCTGAATATAAACAGGAGAGACTGCCCCTGAATATAAACAAGAG
The DNA here is from genome assembly GCF_021184085.1 of Oncorhynchus gorbuscha. NCBI lineage: Eukaryota > Metazoa > Chordata > Actinopteri > Salmoniformes > Salmonidae > Oncorhynchus > Oncorhynchus gorbuscha. The sequence continues at coordinate 159,053 of NW_025745853.1, read as the reverse complement.
AGACTGCCCCCTGAATATAAACAAGAGAGACTGCCCCCTGAATATAAACAAGAGCGACTGCCCCCTGAATATAAACAAGAGAGACTGCCCCCTGAATATAAACAGGAGAGACTGCCCCTGAATATAAACAAGAGAGACTGCCCCTGAATATAAACAGGAGAGACTGCCCCCTGAATATAAACAGGAGAGACTGGCTCTGAAGATTCTAGGCCCAGATTATAAAAAACCTTCTTAAAACAGAAACTGTCTTCCTAACTGTCATTTTATTCCTTAACTGTAGACGTAAGAACAAAGTTAAGTAAAGTTACTGTTCCTCAAAAAAGTCATAGGAAATTTTCTGGCGCAATTTCTTATCTTTCTCCTGAAGCAAAAAGTTAAGAAGAAATTTGAATCTTGAAAATAAAGCTAGATAAACCCTCGTCTTAAACTCAGGGGCAGTGAGAGAAAAAACTCATGAAAGCAATTGAACATGTTCAATTCACTCACAAACTTCTACTGAAACAGTATAGATTATTTTAACCCAATAACATGTTTTAGAACAGTAATCTCAGTAAGAAATATGCTAACATAATCGCCATTGCTAGCTAGATAGCTATCTAAAATTGTTGCCTAGCAACAAACATCTTAAGAAGATTTGTAAGAAGATATTTGAGAAGTTCCTAAGAAAATCATTAAATCTTAAGATATTATTGAGGATATGCACCTACGAACTATCTTATGAACTTATTTTTTTCTTAAGAAGCTTAAGAAGCTTGTTTTGTGAATCTGGGCCCTGGGCTGTGGCTCTATGGAGTTCTGGGCTGTGGCTCTAGATGTCTGGGCTGTTGCTCTAGATTTCTTGGCTGTGGCTCTAGATGTCTGGACTGTGGCTCTAGATTTCTGGGCTGTGGCTATATAGAGTTCTGGGCTGTGGCTCTAGATTTCTGGGCTGTGGCTCTAGATGTCTGGACTGTGGCTCTATAGAGTTCTGGGCTGTGGCTCTAGATTTCTGGGCTGTGGCTCTAGATGTCTGGGCTGTGGCTATATAGAGTTCTGGGCTGTGGCTCTTAGAAGATTTGTAAGAAGATATTTGAGAAGTTCTGAAAATCTTAAATCTTAAGATATTATGAGGATGTGGCTCTAGATGTCTGGACTGTGGCTCTAGATTTCTGGGCTGTGGCTCTAGATGTCTGGACTGTGGCTCTATGGAGTTCTGGGCTGTGGCTCTAGATGTCTGGACTGTGGCTCTATAGAGTTCTGGGCTGTGGCTCTAGATGTCTGGGCTGTGGCTCTAGATTTCTGGGCTGTGGCTCTAGATTTCTGGGCTGTGGCTCTAGATTCTGGGCTGTGGCTCTAGATTTCTGGGCTGTGGCTCTAGATGTCTGGGCTGTGGCTCTAGATTTCTGGGCTGTGGCTATATAGAGTTCTGGGCTGTGGCTCTAGATTTCTGGGCTGTGGCTCTAGATGTCTGGACTGTGGCTCTAGATTTCTGGGCTGTGGATCTGTAAACACCTGGGCTGTGGATATAGGCAATACAGAGTGGCTAAACTAATATAAAAACTAAACAAGCTCTTTTATCCGAATCTCCCAAGGATGAGAAAAGTTAAACTGAGTTATCTTGTTTACACACTGTTGTGGAATCACAAAGCCAGACAATGTGGTTTATAAGGACATCTGCTGAGTAGATATGGCCTGCGATCCAAATTGCACCCTATTCCCTATATAGTACACTACTGTTGACCAGAGTCCTATGGTCGAGAGTAGTGCACTATATAGGGAATGGGTTGCCATTTGAGACTAAGCCTAGGTACACTGTTGTACATACTGTAGAGTTGATTATCAAAGGACTGGGCCAAGGTGAGACAGAACTGAACAGCTGGGCCAAGGTCAACTCAGAGAGATGACGGGACCAGAGACACAATGGTAACACTAGACTATACTACAATGGTAACACTAGACTAAAACACAATGGTAACACTAGACTATACTACAATGGTAACACTAGACTATACTACATTTACATTTAAGTCATTTAGCAGACGCTCTTATCCAGAGCGACTTACAAATTGGTGCATTCACCTTATGACATCCAGTGGAACAGTCACTTTACAATAGTGCATCTAAATCTTAAAGGGGGGTGAGAGGGAATACTTATCCTATCCTAGGTATTCCTTAAAGAGGTGGGGTTTCAGGTGTCTCCAATGGTAACACTAGACTGTAACACAATGGTAACACTAGACTGTAACACAATGGTAACACTAGACTGTAACACAATGGTAACACTAGACTATAACACAATGGTAACACTAGACTGTAACACAATGGTAACACTAGACTATAACACAATGGTAACACTAGACTGTAACACAATGGTAACACTAGACTATAACACAATGGTAACACTAGACTGTAACACAATGGTAACACTAGACTGTAACACAATGGTAACACTAGACTATAACACAATGGTAACACTAGACTATAACACAATGGTAACACTAGACTGTAACACAATGGTAACACTAAACTACACTACAATGGTAACACTAAACTATACTACAATGGTAACACTAGACTATATAACACAATGGTAACACTAAACTACACTACAATGGTAACACTAAACAATAACACAATGGTAACACTAGACTGTAACACAATGGTAACACTAGACTATATAACTCAATGGTAACACTATACCACAATGGTAACACTAGACTATAACACAATGGTAACACTAGACTATATGACACAATGGTAACACTAGACTATACACAATGGTAACACTAGACTATATAACACAATGGTAACACTAGACTATAACACAATGGTAACACTAGACTATAACACAATGGTAACACTATAAACACAATGGTAACACTAAACTATAACTACAATGGTAACACTAAACAATAACACAATGGTAACACTATAACACATATAACACAATGGTAACACTAGACTATAAACACAATGGTAACACTAGACTATAACACAATGGTAACACTAGACTGTAACACAATGGTAACACTAGACTATAAACAATGGTAACACTTATAACACAATGGTAACACTAGACTATAACACAATGGTAACACTAAACTAACACAATGGTAACACTAAACACATAACACAATGGTAACACTAGACTATATAACACAATGTAACACAATGGTAACACTAGACTATAACACAATGGTAACACTAGACTATATAACACAATGGTAACACTAGACTATAAACTCAATGGTAACACTAGACTATAACACAATGGTAACACTAGACTGTAACACAATGGTAACACTAGACTATAACACAATGGTAACACTAGACTATAACACAATGGTAACACTAGACTGTAACACAATGGTAACACTAGACTGTAACACAATGGTAACACTAGACTGTAACACAATGGTAACACTAGACTATAACACAATGGTAACACTAGACTATAACACAATGGTAACACTAGACTATATGACACAATGGTAACACTAGACTATAACACAATGGTAACACTAGACTATAACACAATGGTAACACTAGACTATAACACAATGGTAACACTAGACTATAACACAATGGTAACACTAGACTATATAACACAATGGTAACACTAGACTATAACACAATGGTAACACTAGACTATATAACACAATGGTAACACTATAACACAATGGTAACACTAGACTATATAACACAATGGTAACACTATAACACAATGGTAACACTAGACTATAACACAATGGTAACACTAGACTATATAACACAATGGTAACACTAGACTATAACACAATGGTAACACTAGAACACAATGGTAACACTAGACTATAACACAATGGTAACACTAGACTATATCACAATGGTAACACTAGACTATAAACACAATGGTAACACTAGACTATAACACAATGGTAACACTAGAATATACAGAACAATAACACTGGTAACACTGAGGAAACACATATAACACAATGGTAACAGAATAGGACTATAACACATGGCTGAGTTAAATATACATTTCCCACAAAAAAATGACTAGGTATTTACAGAATCAACGGTGGTAACACATGGCATTAGGTATTTACAGAACAGGACGGTATGTGTGGGTTGAACTGCATGGCTGAGGAAAAACACATTTCCCCCCAAAAACATTAGGTATTTACAGAACAGGACGGTATGTGTGGGTTGAACTGCATGGCATTAGGTATTTACAGAACAGGACGGTATGTGTGGGTTGAACTGCATGGCTGAGGAAAACACATCCCCCAAAAACATTAGGTAATTACAGAACAGGACGGTATGTGTGGGTTGAACTGCATGGCTGAGGAAAAACACATTTCCCCCAAAAAAACATTAGGTATTTACAGAACAGGACGGTATGTGTGGGTTGAACTGCATGGCTGAGGAAAAACACATTTCCCCCAAAAAAACATTAGGTATTTACAGAACAGGACGGTATGTGTGGGTTGAACTGCATGGCTGAGGAAAACACATTAACCCCCAAAAACATTAGGTATTTACAGAACAGGACGGTATGTGTGGGTTGAACTGCATGGCTGAGGAAAAACACATCCCCCCAAAAACATTAGGTATTTACAGAACAGGACGGTATGTGTGGGTTGAACTGCATGGCTGAGGAAAAACACATTAACCCCCAAAAACATTAGGTATTTACAGAACAGGACGGTATGTGTGGGTTGAACTGCATGGCTGAGGAAACACACATCCCCCCCAAAAACATTAGGTATTTACAGAACAGGACGGTATGTGTGGGTTGAACTGCATGGCTGAGGAAAAACACATTTCCCCAAAAACATTAGGTATTTACAGAACAGGACGGTATGTGTGGGTTGAACTGCATGGCTGAGGAAAAACACATCCCCCCCAAAAAACATTAGGTATTTACAGAACAGGACGGTATGTGTGGGTTGAACTGCATGGCTGAGGAAAAACACATTAACCCCCCAAAAACAAAAGGTTACAGGAACTCAACTCCGACTAAAAAATGTGACATTTAGATCCTGACAGACCCATGAAAGGTGGCATAGAAACCAGGACAAACATAACTTTAAAGGCTTATTTGCTGTACTTGTAAACCCCACTGTATCAGCAGGGCAGCAGGGTAGCAGGGTAGCAGGGCAGCAGGTCAGCAGGGTAGCAGGGTAGCAGGGTAGCAGGGCAGCAGGGCAGCAGGGCAGCAGACAGTCCTCCTACCACTGAGCCAACAGGGGTCTGGAGGGGCTCGATGGACACTATAAAGAACACTCCATATCACTCAGAAAACAGGACCCGTTGGCTCATAGATGGCACCCTATCCATTTAGATAGTGCACATCTTATTAGTGAATAGGGTGCAATTTGGGATGCGTCCCTGATCACTCATAAAACAGGCTTTAGCCATGTCTCAAGGCCTAGCTTCAGCATGTAAATCAGCTAGAAAGATGCGTCGGCATCGAGTAATTGTCTCTGGCCCCCTCCCAGTTAGGGGGAGTGATGAGCTCTACAGCAGAGTCTCACAACCCTAATTGCTGGTTGAAAACTGTTTTCTGCCCCTCCAAAAATAAAGAATTTGTAGATTATTAGCCCTCTTTCTGGGACTCACCCACAAATAGGACCAAGCCTGTCCTGCCCAGGAGTGACGGACTCCATCCTAGCTGGATGGGTGCTCTCATCTTATCTATGAACATAGACAGGGCTCTAACTCCCCTAACTCCACAATGAGATAGGGTGCAGGCCAGGCAGCAGGCTGTTAGCCAGCCTGCCAGCTTAGTGGAGTCTGCCACTAGCACAGTCAGTGTAGTGAGCTCAGCTATCCCCGTTGAGACCTCCATCTAGGTTGGACAAAACTAAACATGGCGGTGTTCGCCTTATTAATCTCACTGGAATAAAGACCTCCTCCGTTCCTGTCATTATTGAAAGAGATTGTGATACCGCACATTCAGAATAGGGCTTAATGTATACTTAATGTTAGATCCCCCACTTCCATGGCAGTTATAGTCTATTAAATAATCACTAGTCATAATCTTGATGTGATTGGCCAGACTGAAACATGGCTTAAGCCTGATGAATTGACTGTGTTAAATGAGGCCTCACCTCCTGGTTACACTAGTGAACATATCCCCCCGCATTCCACAGAGGCGGAGGTGTTGCTAACATTTACCATAGCAAATGTCAATTTAACAACAAACAAAAAAAAACGACTGCGTTTTCATCTTTTGAGCTTCTAGTCATGAAATCTATGCAGCCTACTCAATTATAGCTATTGTTTACAGGCCTACTGGGCCATACCCTGGGCCATATACAGCGTTCCCTGAATTCCTATCGGACCTTGTAGTCATGGCAGACTATATTAACATTTTTGGTGACTTTAATATTCACATGGAAAAGTCCACAGACCCACTCCAAAAGGCTTTCGGAGCCATCATCAACTCAGTGGGTTTTGTCCAACATGTCTCTGGACCTACTCACTGCAACAGTCATACTCTGGACCTAGTTTTGTTCCATGGAATAAATGTTGTGGATCTTAATGTCTTTCCTCATAATCCTGGACTATCGGACCACCATTTTATTACGTTTGCAATTGAAACAAATAATCTGCTCTGACCCCACCCAAGGATCATCAAAAGCCATGCTATAAACTCTCGTCCAAAGCAAAGATTCCTATATACCCTTCTAGACTTCCTCTGCCAACACAAGGACGTCAGAGTACAAAAATCAGTTAACCACCTAACTGAGGAACTCAATTTAACCTTGCGTAATACCCTAGATGCAGTCGCACCCCTATAAATAAAAAACATTTGTTATAAGAAACTAGCTCCCTGGTATACAGTAAATACCCAATCTCTGAAGCAAGCTTCCAGAAAATTGGAACGGAAGACTCCTGCTTACTGTCCCCAGCATTTCTAAGCAAACAGCTGGCTTTCTCCTATAAAGCTCCATTTTATGGAATGGTCTGCCTACTCATGTGAGAGACGCAGACTCGGTCTCGACCTTTAAGTATTTATTGAAGACTCATCTCTTCAGTAGGTCCCATGATTGAGTGTAGTCTGGCCCAGGAGTGTGAAGGTGAATGGAAATGCACTGGAGCAACGAACCCCCCTTGCTGTCTCTGCCTGGCCGGCTCCCCTCTCTCCACTGGGATTCTCTGCCTCTAACCCTATTACAGGGGCTGAGTCACTGGTTTACTGGTGCTCTTCCATGCCGTCCCTAGGAGGGGTGCGTCACTTGAGTGGGTTGAGTCACTGATGTGATCTTCCTGTCTGGGTTGGCGCCCACCCTTGGGTTGTGCCGTGGCGGAGATCTTTGTGGGCTATACTCGGCCTTGTCTCAGGATGGTAAGTTGGTGGTTGAAGATATCCCTCTAGTGGTGTGGGGGCTGTGCTTTGGCAAAGTGGGTGTGGTTATATCCTGCCTGGTTGGCCCTGTCCGGGGTATCATTGGATGGGGCCACAGTGTCTCCTGACCCCTCCTGTCTCAGCCTGCAGTATTTATGCTGCAATAGTTTGTGTCGGGGGGCTAGGGTCAGTTTGTTATATCTGGAGTACTTCTCCTGTCTTATGCGGTGTCCTGTGTGAATTTAATTCTATCTCTCTTTTTCTCTCTTTCTTTCTTTTTCTTTCTTTCTCTCGGAGGACCTGAGCCCTAGGACCATGCCTCAGTACTACCTGGCCTGATGACTCCTTGCTGACCCCAGTCCACCTGGTCGTGCTGCTGCTCCAGTTTCAACTGTTCTGCCTTCGGCTATAGAACCCTGACCGGTTCACCAGATGTGCTACCTTGTTCCAGACCTGCTGTTTTTAACTCTCTAGTCAGCAAGAGTGGTAGAGATACTCTGAATGATCTGACATGAACTGACATTTACTCCTGAGGTGTTGACCTGTTGCACCCTCGACAACCACTGTGATTATTATTACTTGACCCTGCTGGTCATCTATGAACATTTGAACATCTTGGCCATGTTCTCTATTAATCTCCACCCGGCACAGCCAGAAGAGGACTGGCCACCCCTCATAGCCTGGTTCCTCTCTCGGTTCTGGCCTTTCTAGGGAGTTTTTCCTAGGCACTGTGCTTCTACACCTGCATTGCTTGCTGCTTGGGGTTTTAGGCTGGGTTTCTGTACAGCACTTTGTGACATCAGCTGATGTAAGAAGGGCTTTATAAATACATTTGATTGATTGATTGTGACTTTAGCTGTAAGTGACTTGATGTAGGTGACATGAGAACAGTAACCTGTTGTTATTACAACACCAGAAGAGACAGAGGAGGGAGGTCTGTTAGAACAGCCTGATCTGTAACCTGTTGTTATTACAACACCAGAAGAGACAGAGGAGGGAGGTCTGTTAGAACAGCCAGATCTGTAACCTGTTGTTATTACAACACCAGAAGAGACAGAGGAGGGAGGTCTGTTAGAACAGCCTGATCTGTAACCTGTTGTTATTACAACACCAGAAGAGACAGAGGAGGGAGGTCTGTTAGAACAGCCTGATCTGTAACCTGTTGTTATTACAACACCAGAAGAGACAGAGGAGGGAGGTCTGTTAGAACAGCCTGATCTGTAACCTGTTGTTATTACAACACCAGAAGAGACAGAGGAGGGAGGTCTGTTAGAACAGCCTGATCTGTAACCTGTTGTGACTGCAACATCAGAAGAGATAGAGGAGGGAGGTCTGTTAGAATAGCCTGATCTGTAACCTGTTGTTATTACAACACCAGAAGAGACAGAGGAGGGAGGTCTGTTAGAACAGCCTGATCTGTAACCTGTTGTTATTACAACACCAGAAGAGATAGAGGAGGGAGGTCTGTTAGAACAGCCAGATCTGTAACCTGTTGTGACTGCAACACCAGAAGAGACAGAGGAGGGAGGTCTGTTAGAACAGCCTGATCTGTAACCTGTTGTTATTACAACACCAGAAGAGACAGAGGAGGGAGGTCTGTTAGAACAGCCTGATCTGTAACCTGTTGTTATTACAACACCAGAAGAGACAGAGGAGGGAGGTCTGTTAGAACAGCCTGATCTGTAACCTGTTGTTATTACAACACCAGAAGAGACAGAGGAGGGAGGTCTGTTAGAACAGCCTGATCTGTAACCTGTTGTTATTACAACACCAGAAGAGACAGAGGAGGGAGGTCTGTTAGAACAGCCTGATCTGTAACCTGTTGTTATTACAACACCAGAAGAGACAGAGGAGGGAGGTCTGTTAGAACAGCCTGATCTGTAACCTGTTGTTATTACAACACCAGAAGAGATAGAGGAGGGAGGTCTGTTAGAACAGCCAGATCTGTAACCTGTTGTGACTGCAACACCAGAAGAGACAGAGGAGGGAGGTCTGTTAGAACAGCCTGATCTGTAACCTGTTGTTATTACAACACCAGAAGAGACAGAGGAGGGAGGTCTGTTAGAACAGCCAGATCTGTAACCTGTTGTGACTGCAACACCAGAAGAGACAGAGGAGGGAGGTCTGTTAGAACAGCCTGATCTGTAACCTGTTGTGACTGCAACATCAGAAGAGACAGAGGAGGAAGGCCTGTTAGAATAGCCTGGTGTGCATCCCATATGACACCCTATACCCTTTATAGTGCACTTCTTCCTGCCAGAGCCCTATTGGGAAGGGGTCCTAGTCTAAAGTAGTGCTATATAAAGGAAATTGGGTACATGGTTTCCACTCAGACTCTTGTGTGAGGGAGGTAGTGTGGTGCGTGTGTGTGTGGGGGGGGGGGGGGGCTGGAGAGTCAGACAGAGACCTTTAAGAGACACTTAAGGAGGTGTTTCTGCTAGTAATGTCTGTAATAGAGCTAAGCCGCCCTTCCTGGTCGGGAAATACAGACCTGAATCCATTTACTCAATTGTTTCTGTAGTGCCAAGTGTCAGTCAGTCCATTCCTTCTGCTTTAAACAATGTGTATGAATATGAAGTGATACATTTCTTGTCGATACCAAATTGCTTACGATAAAACGACATATTTTTATCATAGAAGTTTAACATAATGTTAAACATACATGAATACTGGTCAATCATTTGTTAGAAGAATACTTTTGAGTGGAATTTCAAGTGCATTGATAAAACGAGACATGAGAACGATCACAACAAAACTCTGGAATAATCCGTATTGACTATGGGTTAGCTTTGATTGGCATTGCGTTAGGACGGCTAGCCACGTTACAACCCGGAAGGCTGTGGTTTAAACATGTGCTTTAGATGGGAATGGGTTTAGAGACTGAGAAATACTGAGCATTGTTAAATGTGTCATCGAACAGGCTCAACCCAGGCATCGCGCTCCAATAGATGGATATAAAATGTGTTCTCAATCAATAGCCTTCTCCGGGACCTGGCTTTGATCCCAATAGGCACCCCATTCCCTATATAGAGCACTACGTTTAACCAGAGCATTCAACTGTTGAAACTGTGTCACGCCCTGGTCTTAGTATTCTGTCTTCTCTTTATTATGTTGGTGAGGCCAGGATGTGACATGGGTGAATTATGTGTTTGTCTTCTCTAGGTTTTTTTTTTGTAGGTTATGGGATTGTGGTTAGTATAGTAGTCTAGGTAAGTCTATGGTTGCCTAGAGTGGTTCTCAATCAGAAGCAGGTGTTTATCGTTGTCTCTGATTGGGAACCATATTTAGGCAGCCATATTCTTTAAGTCTCTTGTGGGTGATTGTTCCTGTCTCTGTGTTTTGCATGGTTTTCCACGGTTTCTTGTTTTGTATAAGTATATTGTATATTGTTAAGTATATTGTTCACGTTATCATCTTTATTAAAGATGTTTATAAATATAATAACCACGCTGTGTTTTGGTCCTCCTCTCTTTCACCAGAAGAAAACTGTTATAACTGTGTGGTGACGTCCTAAGGAGCCACACTAATGCAGTATAAATAACCACGCTGTGTTTTGGTCTGCCTCTCTTTCACCAGAAGAAAACTGTTATAACTGTGTGGTGACGTCCTAAGGAGCCACACTAATGCAGTATAAATAACCACGCTGTGTTTTGGTCTGCCTCTCTTTCACCAGAAGAAAACTGTTATAACTGTGTGGTGACGTCCTAAGGAGCCACACTAATGCAGTATAAATAACATGCTTGTGTTATAACTGTGTGGTGACGTCCTAAGGAGCCACACTAATGCAGTATAAATAACATGCTTGTGTACTCTTGAACACATGATTACAACAACTCACCCTCTGTTTAATTATGACTGACAATGTATAGCTAGCTCCCGTAAATATCTCATTCATTTGTTTTCTTTCAGATTTGTAAAAATCAAATATTAAGTACAAAAAAAGTAATATGTACAAATATTATATTATATTTATTTTTTATAACAAGTAACAAAACGTAAGCTATTGTTTGTTTGAATCTTTGTGATTGTCCTATAGACCTAATGGAAATGTAACATGTAATGTTTGAATCTTTGTGATTGTCCTATAGACCTAATGGGAATGTAACATGTAATGTTTGAATCTTTGTGATTGTCCTATAGACCTAATGGGAATGTAACATGTAATGTTTGAATCTTTGTGATTGTCGTATAGACCTAATGGGAATAAAACCATGTAATGTTTGAATCTTTGTGAT